>NC_059366.1:17702500-18002500 GCF_019703515.2 Myxocyprinus asiaticus
ATTTCATCAATAGTTTATCATTTTGGTCACATTTCACCTTTTTAAAATGTAAAAAATCTATGCATTCCATCAGTAAATATTTATGTATGTTTTTGTACGTAAGTGATAAAATGGTACTGTCTCTTTAAGAATAGTGGCAGTTCTGCGAGCGTCTCATAGATGTGTTTCATATGAGCACACATTAATGAGAGTGGAGTCTTGTGGCTTATTTAGTGCATCCATGCTATGTGTGATTAGAATTAAATGTTTCTATTTTTGTTGTTTTTAAGCAACTGAGAGCTCTTTTTTGTAAGATCACCAAGCGCAGCGCTATGCACAATGACCATGCACAACGTCTTATGCAATTTTCGTGAGAGCGCTAATTCTAATTGCAATTTTCGTGCCAGCGCAAGCAGACACTGGTGTGAGTGTTTGTGTCAGGTTTTGTGGAGGAAAAGTCAAGGGTGGCACCCGAACAGACCAGGGTGGAGCTGGTGAAAAAGACCAATGGGGGGAGGGGGTTTCAGGTAGGGGCGGGGTCAGGCGGCCTGGGAGGCGGCTCAAGGTAGGGGGCGGGGTCCGGCAGCCTGAGAAGAGGGTCCAAGAAGGGGGAGGAGTCCAATGGCCTGGGAAGCAGCTCAAGGTAGGGGGTGGGGTCAGGCGGCCTGAGAAGAGGGTCCAGGAAGGGGGCAGGATCCGACGGTCTGAGAAGAGGGTCCAGGAAGGGGGTGGGGTCCGGCGGCCTGGGAGGCAGCTCAAGGTAATGGACAGGGTCAGGCGGCCTGAGAGGAGGGTCCAGGAAAGGGGCAGGGTCCAGGAAGGGGTTCGGCAGCCTGGGAGTCAGCTCAAGGTAGGGGGAGGGATCTGGCGGCCTGGGAGGCAGCTCAAGGAAGGGGACAGGGTCAGGTGGCCTGAGAGGAGGGTCCAGGAAGGGGGCAGGGTCTGGCAGCCCGGGAGGTGGCTCAAGGTACGGGGTGGGGTCCGGTGGCCTGGGAGGACAGTCCAGGTAGGGGATGAGGTCTGCCAGCCTGGGAGGAGGCTTCAGATAGGGGGTGGGGTCCAGTGGCTTGGAAGGAGGGTCCAGGTAGGGGCGGTGTCAGGCAGCCTGAGAGGAGGGTCCAGGAAGGGGGCAGGGTATGGCGGCCTGGGAGGCAGATCAAGGTAGGAGATGGGGTGAGGTGGCCTGAGAGGAGGGTCCAGGAAGGGGGCAGGGTCCGGTAGCATGGGAGGAGGCTTGAGGACAGGGATGAGGCCAGGCAGGGTGGCGGTGGGCACTGGGAACTGAACAGGCTCGTCAACAGCCACGGGAAACTGGACAGGATTACCGACAGTCTCAGGGAACTGGACAGGCTCAGGAAACTGAACAGGCGGCTCCAGGACGGGAGCGAGAATATACATCTCCAGGACGGGAGCAAGAACAGATGGCTCCAGGACGGGAGTGGAATCAAACAGGGAAATGACCTCTGTGGCCGTGAGCACTGGCAGTGACTGGGTAATGACCTCTGTGGCTGTAAGCACTGGCAGTGGCAGGGGAACGGCCTCCGAGGCCATGGATGTTGACAGTGCAGGGGAACGGCCTCCGTGGCTGTGAGCGCTGGCAGCGTGAGCATGGCCACCACCTCTTCCAGGCGGTAAGAAGCACTGATGCGATAATGGCCACCGCCTCCTAGCGGTCAGCAGCGGGCTTCTCTGTCTCCTGGCGGTCGGCGGTGGGCCCCTCCACCTCCTGACGGTCAGCAGCGGGCCTCTCCACCTCCTGACGGTCAGCAGTGGGCCCCTCCGCCCCCTGGTGGTCAGTAGCTGGCCGCTCCACCTCCTGGCTGTCAGCAAATGGCTGCTCTGCCTCCTGGCAGACAGTAACAAGCTTCTCTGCCACCTGGCGGTCAGCAGCTTGCCCCTCCGCCTCCTGGCAGTCAACAGTAGGCTCAGGCTGGGAGGGTGCAGCTGAGCCTTTCTTCCTTCTCCTCCTCCACTTAGGAGTCATCGGAGGTCTGAGGACCCCATCGTCAGAGGGGGCAGCGGTGGAAATGTCGCTACTTGGAGGCTGTCTATAATTGGGTGTGACTCAATGAACCTGATTGGACAGGTAACTAACAAAACCCTCAAACGACAAGACCCCCAGACTTCCCATCTCCCAAGCACCCAGGGGACTCTCAAGGCAGGTGTTAAAAAGGTCCTTGAGAGCAGCATTGTTGTAGTTCAGCACGTCTGAAGTTCTGAGGAACTCGCTGGCAAAAACCCTCACATATACCTCCCCCTGACGGAGGGAACGAAGCCGGGAGAGCTGGGCTGAATGCTCTCTAATGGACCCCCGGGGGTGGGAGATGAAAAATGGAAGATACTCATCGCTATTGTGGAGTCCAAAAATGGCCAGTTCGTTCTGTCAGGTTTTGTGGAGGAAATGGCAGGACTCAAATGCAGAGAAGTAATATGGGCTTTTATTAATACAAAAAATATAACAGAAACAAACAAAAACTGCCCCGAAGGGGAAATACAGTCCAGGGCGACAAACTAAATGATGGGCTGGGCTGGAGCAGGGCTGTAATAAGACAAACATGACAGGACAGGACAGGAACTGACTGACAGACACCTAAACGGGAAACATCCACAACGAACTGGCACAAGACAAAAAAAAAAAAAAACACAATGGGGTTAAATAGGGAAGAAAACAATGAGATAATGAGGAGGGCAAGTGAAAACAATCAACTAATAATCAGACAGATAACAAGGCAAATGAGAGGGTGGGGTTATCTCTGAAGATGGACACGAATGCACAAGGAAATGAGAACACACAAACCCACTACAAAAAAAGTACATTCACACAGCATGAGACAAAACACAAGAGCCTAGATTCAGACAGAGTAAATAAATCAAACCAACCAAAGTGGCTGAATCCAGACAAAAGACAATAAAACAGACATAGAACACGTACATGTCAGGGCTCTGCCACAAAGGGGAAAAAAAACTAAGGGCAGAACCCTGACAGTTTGCGCTGTTGTGTGTAAACTGTGGGTATATTGTATGTTAATGAATGGCGCAAAGCGCAATTTGCTATTTTCCTGAGAAATAGGTCATTGCACTAAGACGTTTGAAAACCACATCTAAACTCAAAGTTTAAACTCAGTTCTTGCATTTGCTGTTTAGAGATTCCACCAGCAGGTGGTAATAAAGTTCATGTCCAAACTCAGAAAATATAGTGGAAATTCATATTATGTCCCTGACGAGTTGTAGCCGCCTTATATGAAACAAAAATATATGAGATTTGTCTTAAACTATCTAAAGGTCATAGTTTATTTTTCAATTATTATTATTAGGCTATGTTTATAATATAATTAATTTACAATTTTATTTATGATCTAATTTGCAATGGTATTTTTCCACCTGTTGTCATAGAGGTATTTTTAATTCACTGCAAAATGGGCTGATGGAAGAAGTTGGAGATAGTAAAATGTTTATGAATTTGTATGATTTTTTGACCACTTCATTATTTTGACAAATATTTTCATTTCGTTTGAAATTTCAATTAAGAAATATTTTTGGTTGAAATTATTTGTGTTTAAATAAATTAATAACATTTTTCAAAATCAAAATCGACCAGTAGATGTGAAGTGCATGCCGATACAATCACTGTTAATACTATGATTTGTGTGTCAGTAGATGAAAATGGTTAATAATACTTACATTCTCTATAATTTAACAGAGCCTATACATCCAAATTCTGACAAGAATCATATTTTCCATGCATAAAAAAGGAGCATGTCACTGTCATAGAAATATGCTCGGCAATCATCAAGGACACAGTTAATGCATAAAAGAATGTAATTAAAGGAATGTATTTCAATTGTTCTAATTCATTGCATACAGTCCATTTTCACTACCAATTTCTTATGAACGTGCTGTCTTTATTTATATGGTGGTGCTTGAGGGAATTGACTATATAAAAGGACACAGACAATGGAAAAATACTCAGAATTAAATTGCACTTGACCAGCCCATTTGCGCTTTGCGAAGGCAATTTCGCCAAAACCATTTGTTTCTAGACTTAAAAATACCAAAACTTAATGGCCATGCCAATTGACTTTGCAGTTATGACTTAAAGTATAGTGCTGCGCTTAACGCTAGCGCTCTTAAAATAGGGCCTTGACTGTAAGGAACAGAAACAATTTTAAAAGAGACATTTTTCAATGACAAATGGATTGCATGGATCTCGTCTTTGGACACACATTACACAGAACGAGTCAAATCAAAGTTTTACTCTTAACATGCAGTGAAAGGATCTCAGTGCGGCACTTCAATCACTGGTGAGTGAAATATGCAATATTATGAGTTTCGGTATTTATTCACATACCGCAAAATTTTTGTTGCATATGTGAGTGATTTACACATATTGTAGAGGATTGCACTTACAGTAAAAGATTAATCTTGGGATTTAAGAATCAATATCAAGACATTCAAATAAAGATCGCAATTAATCTGAAAATTAATATTTTTACCCAGCACTATCAACTACCCAAAAAATTTAACTTCTTACACATTTACCTCCCTACAAACACACATTGGAAGACAAATACATATCCAGGCGTTCACAGAGTTCATGAATCACTAAATATCGGCAGTCTGTAAAAGTGGCTCACACATGCAATGGTGTATTTGTGAATATGAAGAGGTACTGTAGGTGAAGAGTGTTTGCCCATGGTAGTGTGGCCACAGGTTGGCACACTGGCATGGATAAGGGGGGATTTCCGCTGTGCTCCCCCTTAGCCAACATCTGCCTGCCTGGCACACCCCCTCTTCAGTCAATCTGTAATTCCTCTTCCCAACCCCCCGAATCCACAGCAAGAGAAAGCCCAACACAGCTCTCAAGATAGCTTGGATTGGTGCATTCTTTCAGATTACAGCAGACAACAATTCTGCCCTACAAAGGAAAAATTCTGAAAATATGCCAATACTGAAACTGAGAAAAGTGACTAAAATGGTTTTAATCGTCCAGTTATATGAGGATCTGAGCATAATTAAGTCAAACCTGATTGTCACAGGACAGATGAACTCTCAAGGTGCAGTGAAAGGATCATGGTACTTAAAAAATATCGATCTTGGGGTTTTAAGAATTGGGGTCAGGATTGTTCAAATGAAGGTCTTGATTAATCAAAAAATATATTAGTTTACCTGCACTTAATCCCTATTGTTTTTATTTTAAGCCATACATTTTATTTTATAGATTGATCATAGCAAAATCTAATTCTTTTCTCCTACCCCTTGCATTCGTACCCCCCATTTTGGAATCACTGGTAATATCACTAATAATTCTGACTAAATGTGTAGTTACAGTGTTTTGCCCTTGCATGGCAGATACTGTACACTGGATTAGGGTAGCCTGAACGAGGTCAATTTGAATAAAATCAATGTTTTTTTGTTTGTTTTTTGTCTGTGTATGGTAGGCAATGAACCTGTGTAACCGAGCTTGAACACCGCAGACTTTCTAGCCTGCCCCAGTCTCTTTATTTGGGGCCGGGGTTCAGGGGTCAGTCATGAGGGCTGAGCCGTGACTGTAAATCAGGGTTTAAGCCCCAGATAGGAAAGGTCAAAAGTCAAGCCTCAGAGACCTCCAGAGATGTCACCGCTCCTTTCTGTCAGAGATGATATGGATGAGAGAAATCTGCGTAGAGGATTGTGTGTGTGGGTCAATGGACTAGACCTGCCTTAGATCAAAGGTCAAGCAGCAGACCATGTTTAAAGCTCATTACACAGGAATGAGATGGCATAAAATTCTTTAACTAGAATGCAAAATCTCCACACCCACCACTAATATTCTCCAAAAATAGTATTGAACTGCATGGAAACATATTTTAAAAGAGCTGCAAAAGTATAATATGCACAATCTTCTATAGTACACTGAATAATAATTTAGCATGCTCAATATTAGTGTCCTGTCTAGCACTTGAGGCCTGCAGCATTTTATAAAATTACACTGATACCACACAAAAAACGATATCGATCAACATATAAATATGTGTGTGAAAATAATAAGCTTCCATAAAACATAATCAGCTGTTTTACAGCAATTAATGGTGGTACCAGTCATGTTCATACATGGCTTTTCATTTTGCACAAGAGATCTTATGAACTAATGTTAACTTTTTTACCATGAAAAAAAAAAAATAAAAATAAAAATACCAGCTTAAACCAGCCTAAGCTGGGCTGGTGGTATTCCTAGCCAAGATGGTGCTCAGCTGTTCCCTATCTGTCACTCACTTGACGTTGTATCGATGTAGTGACACTAGGGGTCACTCTTGGGAGCCCCAAACACCTCTGCTTTTTTGAAAAAGGCCAATGATAATTGGCGAGTGGAATTTGCATGCCACTCACCCGGACATACGAGTATAAAAGGAGCTGGTATTCAACCACTCATTCAGATTTTCTCTTTGGAGCCGAGCGGTTCTATTCATTGAAGCTGAATTCATCCATGAAGTTCATTCACCTCATCTGCTGGATTCTATGGTGCATTTCAGCGGCTTCTCCCCCTCTGCACCTGTGGAGTGCAGAGAACACCCCTGGGCGCTTCGGCAGAAACAACTAAAAGAGTATATTCTAAAAAGAGTATATTTTCTTTCTAAAAGAGCGGCACACACGGAATGTCTTTTTAAAGATGCCTTTCCGTTTGTGGGTTATTACTGGTTGCGGTCGTTATCTCTCCACTTCTGACGGCCACGATCGCTGTCTTACGTGTCTGGGCGCTGCCCACGTGGAGACATCATTATGTCATCCTTGACAGCTAAGGCCTACGGTGCTGCTGGACAAGCCACCTCCGCCCTGCACGCCATGGCTCTCCTGCAAGTACACCAAGCCAAGGCGCTAAAAGAACTGCATGAGGGTAGTTCTGACCCGGGATTGATGCAGGAACTGCGCTCAGTGACCAACCTCGCTCTCTGGGTGACGAAGGTCACGGCTCTGTCTCTCGGGCAAGCGATGTCCACCCTGTTGGTCCAGGAACGCCACCTTTGGCTCAACTTGGTTGAGATGCGAGAGGCTGACAAGGCACGGTTCCTTGACACCCCAATCTCCCAGGTTGGCCTCTTCAGGGACACCGTTGAGGACTTTGCCCAGCAGTTCTCGGCAGTGAAGCAGCAAATGGAGGCCATACAACACATCCTGGCCCAGCGTGACTCAAGACCCTGCACCCCGTCTGCTCATCGCCAAGGGCGTCCTCCTGCAACAACAACACCGGCTCTGCTGCAGCCCGCCCCTGTGGCCCGGCCCCGGCGTGGAGCCCAGCGCAGGAGGCAGATGCCACCCGTATCATGGCCGGCCGGTAAGAACCCGAGGAAGTCTTCGAAGCACCCCTGAGACGGACGAACCTGGGGCAAGGAGACCCGCTTCTCTGGAGCTGGTGAGCAGACCACTCCATCCCCCTGTGGAGGGCCAGGAGGAGAATCGTTTGTTTCATTTTCATTTCATTTCACTGCATGACTAAGAGGCTGCAGCGCCCAAACATGCAACAAAAGAGCGGTTTTCTTGTTCCCTGGGTCACATGTCTGGTGCACACGGCCGTCGTCACAACCACCGTCCACCATCCCATCTTTGCAGGTATGGCGCTCCAGCGGCGGTCCCCCCTGCCCCTGTGCACCCAGCTGTGGCACAAACACACCCACCCACACGGGATTGGGTCCGGTGGACTACGGGGACGAGACTCCTCCTCCCCCCTTCTCGGCCAATCTTATGGTGGGCGGCAGGAGCCAGGTAAGTGCTTCGATGTCCCTGGACTCAGCACAGCCATGGGGCTCGAATCCCCTCGATGTGGTACCTCGAGCTCCGCTCCGCCACGAGGCCCCACCCGCAGGTACATCCGACTTGATCATTCCCTTGGTCCCCCTTGCCCGAAGTTTGTGCGTGTGGCTCGCGCTTTACAACCCATCACGATGGCTGACCTGGACCGTCCGACTTGGCTATGTGATTCAGTTCGCCAGGCACCCACCCAGGTTCAGCGGCGTCCGCTTCATCTCAGTGAAGGGCGAGAATGCCGCTACCTTGCGTGTGGAGATTGCAACCCTTCTGCGCAAGGGCGCGATAGAACCTGTCCCTCCAGCTGAGATGAAGACAGGGTTCTACAGCCCTTACTTCATCGTACCGAAGAAAGGCGGTGGGTTGCGACAATCCTGGATCTGCGAGTACTGAACTGGGCTTTGCACAGACTCCCGTTCATGATGCTGACGCAAAAACGCATTCTAGCAAGCGTCCGGCATCAAGATTGGTTTGCAGCGGTAGACCTGAAGGACGCGTACTTCCACGACTCGGTCTTACCTCGACACAGACCCTTCCTCCCCTTCGGCCTGTCCTTGTCCCTTTGCATCTTCACAAAGGTCACAGAGGCACCCTTGCCCCACTAAGGGAAGTGGGCATCCGCATCCTCAACAATCTCGATGACTGGCTAATTCTAGCTCACTCTCGAGAGTTGCTGTGCACACACAGGGACCTCGTGCTCCGGCACCTCAGCCGACTGGGGCTTCGGGTAAACTAGGAAAAGAGCAAGCTCTCCCCGGTTCAGAGCATCTCTTTTCTCAGTTTGGAGTTGGACTCAGTTTCGATGACAGCGCGCCTCATGAACGAGCGTGCACAGTCGGTGATGAACTGTCTGAAGGTGTTCAGACAGAGAACAGTGGTTCCACTGAAAATTTTTCAGAGGCTCCTGGGGCATATGGCATCCTCAGCGGTGGCCACACCGCACGGGTTGATGCATATGAGACCGCTTCAGCACTGGCTACAGACTCAAGTCCCAAGATGGGCATGGTGCCGCGGGACACATCGCATGACCATCACGCCGATCTGTCACCGCTTCTTCAGCCTTTGGACCGACCTTGCATTTCTACGGGCAGGAGTTCCCCTAGAGCAGGTCTCCAGGCACGTCGTGGTTACAACAGATGCCTCCAAGATGGGCTGGGGCGCCGTATGCAATGGGCACACAGCCACTGGCTCCTGGACTGGCCCGCAGCTGTGTTGGCACATCAACTGCCTAGAGTTGTTGGCAGTACTGCTCGCCCTGCAGAGGTTTCCGCCATTGATCCAGGGCAAGCACGTGTTGGTCCGGATGGACAACACAGCAACGGTAGCGTACATCAACTGCCAAGGCGGTCTACACTCCCATTGCATGTCACAACTCGCCCGCCGTCTCCTCCTCTGGAGTCAGCAGCGCCTCAAGTCGCTACGAGCCACTCACATCCCGGGCGACCTCAACACCGCAGCAGACGTGCTGTCACATCAGGTTACCCTCAGGGGAGAGTGGAGACTCCACCCTCAGGTGGTCCAGCTGATTTGGAGTCGATTCAATTGAGCACAGGTAGACCTGTTTGCTTCCCAGGAATCCACCCACTGCCCGCTTTGGTATGCCCTGACTGAGGCACCCCTCGGTATAGATGCACTTGCACACAGCTGGCCCCCTGGACTATGCAAATACGCGTTTCCCCCAGTGAGCCTACTTGCACAGACCCTGTGCAAGATCAGGGAGAACGAGGAGCAGATCTTCCTAGTAGCATCCTACTGGCCCACCCAGACATGGTTCTCGGATCTCACGCTCCTCGTGACAGCCTCCCGGCGAATTCCCCTGAGGAAGGACCTTCTTTCTCAGGGACGGGGCACCATCTGACACCCATGACCAGACCTCTGGAATCTCCACGTCTGGCCCCTGGATGGGACACAGAAGATCTAAGTGGCCTACCACCCGTGGTGGTAGACACGATCACTCAGGCTAGGGCTCACTCTATGAGGCACCTGTATGCCTTGAAGTGGCATCTGTTTGCTAAGTGATGTTCTTCCCGACACGAAGACCCCCAGAGATGCGCAGTCGGATCAGTGCTTTCCTTCCTGCAGGAGAGGCTGGAGGGGCGGCTGTCCCCCTCCACCCTGAAGGTGTATGTAGCCGCTATTTCAGCTCATCACGATGCAGTAGATGGTAAGTATTTGGGGAAGCACGACTTGATCATCAGGTTCCTGAGAGGCGCTAGGAGGTTGAATCCCTCCAGACCATGCCTCGTCCCCTCGTGGGACCTCTCTGTAGTCCTTCGGGGTCTACAGGGAGCTCCCTTTGAGCCCTTGGAGTCAGCTGAGCTTAAGGCACTCTCTTTGAAGACTGCCCTCCTGACTGTGCTCACTTCCATCAAAAGGGTAGGGGACCTGCAGGTGTTCTCTGTCAGCGAATCGTGCCTGGAGTTTGGTCCGGGTTACTCTCACGTGATCCTGAGGCCCCGACCGGGCTATGTGCCCAAGGTTCCCATGACCCCTTTTAGGGATCAGGTGGTGAACCTGCAAGCGCTGCCCCAGGAGGAGGCAGACCCAGCCTTGGTGTTGCTGTCTCCAGTGTGGACATCTATTTGGATCGCACACAGAGCCTTAGAAGCTCCGAGCAGCTCTTTGTTTGCTTTGGTGGACAGCGGAAAGGAAGCGCTGTCTCCAAACAGAGGATCGGCCACTGGGTCATTGATGCCATCACGATGGCATGTCAGGCTCAGGATGTGCCACCCCCTGCGGGGTTACGAGCCCACTCCACCAGGACTGTGGCGGCCTCCTGGGCCCTGGCCAGTGGCACCTTTTTGGCAGACATCTTTGCGAGGTTCTACAATCTCCGGGTTGAGCCGGTCTAGTCCCGTGTATTGGCAGGCACGAGCAGGTAAGTTCCGGGACAGCTGGCCGGATGAACCGCTTGCGGATAGCACCTTTCCCCTCCCTTGACGTGAAGATGTGCACTCTTGACTCCCAGTCGTGTTCACAGACTGTGATCCCTGGATGACTTTCCTCCTTAGCCCTCTGGCAGTTGAGTTTGTGGAGAAACTCGCTGCAGGCCCAGTATGTGCGCTAATGAGACCCTGTAATGAGGTAGGTGCTCTACATGTGCTGGTTCCCCGAAGGCGACCCCATGTGAGATCTTCTGCAAAATCGTTTCCCTGTCGGTAAACTGCGGCTTCCTTGGGCAGAGACCCCTCTGCCCCCGGTTGCCATGCTCCGTAGAAACTCCTCCCCCTTCGGGTAGGACCTACCATGGGACCTCTCCACATGACATACTTTCGACAAGACTCGGTAAGACCATGTGACGTATTCCATTCAAAATACCCACCCCTCTTTTGGGGTGGGGTGTGGTCTCCGCGGTGTCTTCCTCTTGGGAAGGACACCCCCCGACGCAGACACTTATGGCTCCCAGTCAGTTAACAAATTCCACTCTTTTTGGGGAGAAAAGAGAGGGAAAAGAGGCCTCGGCTGGGCTAGCCTGTCCCTATAGTTGGGACTTGTTCCTGATGGACCATTCGACGCTCATAAGAGTGTTGGGGGAGGTTACGTGACGGCCTGGTGCTCTGGCTACGAGGCACACAGCAGTCTGCCCATCACACAACACCAGTTCATGTAACACAGTTCAGCTAGTTGTGGTGTTTTGTATAGGGACCCCTAGTGTCACTACATTGACAAAACATCTCGTTCCCTCCATCAGGGAACGGAGGTTACGAAAGTAACCAGGATGGTTTATCTGGTTGGACAGCTGGTCTCCCTGCCTGATCAGCTGAAAAAAGTTCCAAACCCCCTTTAAAATGTGCAAACAAACCAGCCTGACCGGACTGCAAGATAAACTGAGACAAGCAGACCAATTTAGGGGCTGTTTACACAACGTTTTCAACTAAAAACGAAAAACTTTTTATGCATTTTGGCTATTCATTTACACGACAGTGGCATTTTTTTGGGCCTGAAAATGCAAACTTTTGAAAACGGGTTTCAACGTGCAAGTTTTTGAAAATTATGCCATTATCGTCTCCGTGTAAACATGCAAAAACACGAATTTGTGAAAACGATGATGTCATGCACATGCGTATTACGTGTTATATAAAGAATGATGGATTGATAGGCGTCAATTTGAGATGTATAATTATCAATATGAATACTGGTGTCTGTGCAAATAACAATAATCAACCATTTATTCATTTGGAGTGTGTAAGGACTGTCGATAAGGAGGACATGGCTCGGTCTCCATGTGGTGCTGAATGAGGTTCGTACGACCCGGTAGAGGGGAGAACACATCCGCAAACTCCTGTTGCAACCTGGCAACCTCCGCGAGTTGACTCGGTGAGAGGTGGTCTCCGCAAGCGACCGGGGTGAACTGTTTATGTTTTGAATTCACCTCAGGCCAGAGCTCCGCCTTCTCCAGAACTACCATAGCCAACATCACAGGGACCGCCGCCCTGCACAATTTCAGGAGGCTGAGGTGGTATATTTGACGTGCGCCCTCTCTATTGGTTCGTTTAACCTCATAATCGAGATCCCCCACTCGTCGTGTGACCTCAAAGGGTCCTTGCCACTTGGTGAGTAATTTAGAGCTCAATGTGGGAAGCAATAAAAGCACTTTATCTCCCGCTGCAAATTCCCTTAGCCGAGTTCCCCTGTCATACAGTCGGCGCTGTCGTTCTTGAGCTTGGAGCAAATTCTCCTGTGTTAGTTGCCCCAAAGTGTGGAGTTTTGCTCTAAGATCAAGAACGTATTGAATTTCATTCTTACTATTTGAAGGTCCCTCCTCCCAGGCTTCTTTGCAATACATCAAGCACACCGCGTGGGCGCCGCCCATACAGCAGCTCAAATGGGGAGAAGCCAGTTGAGGCTTGTGGGACCTCTCCTACTGCAAATAACAGGGGGTCGAGCCATTTATCCCAATTTCTAGCATCGTCGTGCACGAACTTACGAATCATGTTTTTAAGGATTTTATTAAATCGTTCCACCAGGCCATCTGTTTGTGGATGGTACACGCTGGTGCGAATCGATTTAATGCCCAATGATTCGTACAGCTCACGTAGTGTCCATGACATAAACGTTGTGCCTTGATCGGTGAGGATTTTTTTCGGAATCCCCACCCGGGAGATTATTTTGTAGAGTGCCTCCGCAACACTACGTGCTGAGATGTTGCGAAGAGGCACTGCTTCCGGATATCGTGTTACATAGTCCACTAGGACCAATACAAAGCGATGTCCGCTTGCTGACCGCTCTATTGGCCCGATGAGGTCCATTCCAATTCTTTCAAAGGGGACCTCAATCAACGGAAGGGGGCACAATGGTGCTTTTGGGGTGGCTGGTGGGTTAACCAGCTGACATTCACAGCATGCCGCACACCACCTGCGGACATCACCGCCAATGCCCGGCCAATAGAAATGGGCTATTAGACAGTTCAGTGTTTTCCTTTCTCCTAAGTGACCCGCCATGGGATTATAATGAGCTGCCTGGAATACTACTTCCCGTCGGCTCCGTAGTATCAAAATCTGGGTTGTATCTTCTTTTGTCTGAGAGTCCTGCATCACTCTATACAACCGCTCATTTATAATTGCAAAATAGGGATATGCCTCTCCCCCTTTCTCGTCATTATGACGTGGAGCTGTCGACGACGGCCCCGGCTCCGCCTCCCCTGCCAAAGTATCGCACATTTCACATCTCCCTAATTTAGTGCAGGACCCATCTGCACAAATTCCCTTCAATAAATTTCTATAATCAGGCCAATCCGTCCCCAAATTCAGCGGATAGGTGAGACGGGAACTAACTGCGGCTTCCACTCTATGCTTTTTCCCCCGGCATTTAATCGTAGGAGTCACCACAGGATACTTGTGAATATCCCCATGCACACACTTCACCCTCACCGTTTTAGCTGTGCCCAAAGCCTTGGGTTGAACCAAGCATTGGTGGATATGGTTTGATTACAACCAGTGTCCACCAACGCTTGGTGAGTACCCCCCTTGACACTTACTGGTATCCGGTATGCTCCGGCCCGGTCGGGGGCAGCCTGTGGGATGTCGGAGACCCATACCACCGTCCCCAGCTCCATCAGAGGGCATTGATCCCGGAAGTGGCCCGGGTCTCCGCACCTCCATCGGTGCAGGGGAAGGTGTCACCTCCCACGCCTGGGGAGCTGGTCCTCCTTGCCCGCATGGGGCAGGAATGGGCCCTGGGAAGAGAGCAGAACGAGAGGAGAGAGGGGAGGGGGATGAGACAGGGGAAAACACAGGGGGAGGGGAGAGAGAGTAGGAGGGCTCTTCCGCCCTCAGGATCGCAGCCATGTGGTCCTCCGCAAGCCAGACGGCTTCCTCCAGCGACGCTGGGCAGTGGCACTGGACCCACTCCGCTGTCCCTCTTGGCAGTTGATGTATTAACTGTTCCAGTACACCTGGTCGATGATCCCATCGATGCCGCGGTCCCTCACTAGCAGCCATCTCTGGCAGGCGTCGCGGAGCCGTTGGGCGAAGGCAAACGGGCGGTCGGACTTCTCCAGCTTCAGGCTCCGGAAGAGCTGACGATTCTCTTCCGGACTCCGACCAACCCGTTGAAAGATGGCTTTATTCAGGTCACCATAAGCCAGGAGGCTCGTCACTGGCAGTTGTTGAGCCGTGAGCTGGGCTTCCCCGAACAACAGCGGAATAAGTCGGGCCGCCCACTGGCCGAGCGGCCAGCCCCAGATCTCAGCAGTGCACTCAAACAGATCAAGGAACGCTTCTGGGTCATCCGCCGTCCCTATCTTCTGTAACGCGGGTGGGGGCAATGGCGTGTGGGTGTCCGGGGTCACGGCTGGGGTGGCCGCCTGGTTGAAGAGGCTCCGGATTGCATGCTGGTCCTCTGCTTGAGCCAGTAGGAGCTCCACAAACCGGCGATCTTGGTCTTGCCGGAGCTCAAACAGGGTTTGCTGGTGGTTCTGATGTAGGCCAGCGAAGGATTGGACTGGGAGGACTCTACCGGGCGACTTCCGTCCATCTTCAACCAAGATTTTCCCAGGTTTCGGCACCAGTGTAAGGATAGTTGATAAGGAGGACACGGGAGGCAGGTTGCTCCACTCACAGGTAAGGCTTTTAATGACCACACTAATCTCTTCAGCTTCACAATAATACATTCTTAGCTTCACAATAATAATCTCTTCAGCTTCACAATAATAACTTCTTCAGCTTCACAGTAATAACTTTCTGGACCCAGGCTCACTCTCTGGTCTGCTGGCGGTGTGGCTCTTTCATGCCGCTCTCCCCATGCTCACTGTAATTAGAGACAGGTGTTAGACATAATTTAGCTCAGGTGCAAGCGCCCTTACCGCTTTCTCTCTCTCCAGACGGACGCTTGTCCACGCCCCCGCTGCCACAGAGTGTTTTGTATGGAGTGTGAACTTTGTACAGTACCTGTAACTGCAGAACCTGCAATTTGAAAATCTTGAAATTAATGTATGGATTCAGACGGGTAAAATATATTTGTATTTTAAATGTTATTTATTTATTTACTTAATTTTATTTGATGTACCTTTACCCTGCAATTCATTCACCCACCGCTTATGTATATAGCCTATAGACAGAGATGTGATGCCATGTACAGTATTCAATGATTTGCTTAGAATATGAAAACATGAGGCATTGAAAATGCATGTTAGATCCAGTGTACACAAGACCTCTCTCTCCGTCAGAAGATATCCATATATCAGTGTTCTGTCTGATATCCAAAACCAGTCAACTTCAACAGCTTGTTATGTTAACTTACTCTCCTACCAGCCCAAGAGTCAGCAGGGGGAATACAGAAGAAGGCAGGAGAAGAAGTTATGGTAAATTTTATTGAATAATTATTATATAATCTAGTTCAGTCTATAGGCATGTGCGCGAGTACTTCAAAACAACGCGCGAGACATTCAAAACTACAATGGCGGACTACAGGACTGTGTTTGTGCTGCTCAAGATTTAGAGTTTATTGATGCTTCTCCAGCAAAGTAATTGTAGTAATAAAGCAACCTCATCGTCCGTCCAGACAAAATTGCTTGATGCTTTCGCCATCTTCATTGTTTGTATTCACCGCTCTGTGGAAGAGTGCTTGTGTGAGCAGGAGCGTAGTGTTTCTTTACAAAGTGACATCGCCAACTACTGGCCTGGCATGCATAATACAGCATTTTTAGTCGTTTTCGTGGATCCGTGTGAACAGGGATCGTTTCGACAACGTTGTCATCTGTACGCAAAACTTTTCAAAAATGCAAAGGAAAAATGTTTCCATTTTTAGTACATCGTTGTCGTGTAAACGTACCCTTAGGCTGGTTTAAGATGGTCTTCTGAGCAGGGATATCAACTGATGAATTTAATGCTTTCTTGTGGCATGTTATAATTCTAAAATTATGTCCATAAGAATTTTACATTTACTGTGTGCTGGAATGTGTTCTTTTGTGGCTATGTATGGTTAAAGGGAGGAGTATCTTTATCAGGGCCTTATAGATGTTGTTGTTGCAGCTCCAAGGTTGTGGTGAAGCTTGTAAAGTCAGAGAAATGCTGAAACACACAAACACACACAAACATACACAGACTGCAATGCTGTGCATCCATTCTTCAGGCAAAACCTTGAATTTCTTTGTACAGTACTGAGGAAAAGTAGAGGCACTAATTGGAAGGACAGAAACGTGCTGGCCAACCACAAAATGCCCTAGAATTCTGGATAATTGCTACTTGACCTCTGGAATTTGACCGAAATGCTTCTGTCACAGAATACAATATTTTTCAGGAAGAACTCAGTTAATGATGGCTGTAGTAAGCCTCGAAGTTTGTTTCTCTCACCACAAAGTGTACTGCCATAAACAGTAAATACAGAGGGCTACGTGAACCAGGAGGAAATATGCTCAATATTCAGTGTAGTGATTTGTTGTTCACAGCTATCCACCTTTTTCCTGAATGCGGAAGTGTTCCATTACAGATGCCTGTTTTCAGTTTTCGGTCTCCAGTGTTTTCACTCACATCAGCGTATATTCTTAGCAGATAATGTGATGTTTAGCGTATTAACTGTGGAAAAAGCATATGGCTCCATAGTGCCGATATGACCGTTTTTTGTCAGTGCCTAACCCTCAAAGTTTAACAAGTGGGTGCATGATGTGAGGCTATGAACCGAGGTGAGTTATGTTGATATCATAAACTACTTCAAGTTTTTATGACAGCCAAAAACTGCACAAGTTGAAACTAAAACTAAAATGGTTGTTGTTCTCTGTCTTGAATGCTCATATTGGTAGTTTTACCTTGCTTTTATGGAGACCAAAACCAATAAACAGTCCAGCGGCGATTAGAATCATCACGGCGGTGCCCAGTGGTTATTCAGGAATACTGTGGATAAGTGATATTTTTAAAGAATAACAACTGTTGGGGGCCTGGGTAGCTCAGTGAGTACTGACGCTGACTACCACCCCTGGAGTCGTGAGTTCGAATCCAGGGTGTGCTGAGTGACTCCAGCCAGGTCTCCTAAGCAACCAAATTGGCCCGGTTGCTAGGGAGGGTAAAGTCACATGGGGTAACCTCCTCGTGGTCGCGATTAGTGGTTCTCTCTCTCAATGGGGCACGTGGTAAGTTGTGCGTGGATTGCGGAGGGTAACATGAGCCTCCACATGCTGGGAGTCTCCGCGGTGTCATGCACAACGAGCCACGTGATAAGATGCGTGTATTGACTGTCTCAGAAGCGGAGGCAACTGAGACTTGTCCTCCGCCACCCGGATTGAGGTAAGTAACCGCGCCACCATGAGGACATACTAAGTAGTGGGAATTGGGCATTCTAAATTGGGGAGAAAAGGGGATAAAAAAGAAAAGAATAAGAACTGTTAAAAGGCACTGTAGCACGGAGGAGGGCGGGGCCGGGCGGAATGACGGACACCCGGACCCCAATCAACCTGATGAGGCAAGTGAGGGATAAAGGTGACCGAAGACGGCAGCTCGAGAGAGAGAGAGAATTATAGGCAGCTGCCCTGTATGTGTTTGTGTGTCTTTTTATTTAATTAAATATTATTTATATTGTTAAGCTGGTTCTCGCCTCCTCCTTTCCCTTGTACCCCCTTTACAGGCACATAATATGGATTTTCTTTGCTCTTTTTTAAATCGAAAGAGCTTTGCTATTTTCAAAATGCAAAGCTCCCAAATTAAGTACTCTTGTCTACTGTAGCACAGCATAGCTCTCTGTTCCTAACACACTCGTGCACTGACTCGTATTCTTGATGGTGGACAGTTCAAGGATTTCCATTGATTCAAGAGAGAACACCTGACTCTGACATAAATTTCAGTCCAAAAATAGCAGAACTGAGCTTAGATCTCTTTCTCTAAGGACAGGAAGTGGCAGAACCTGAGAGTGCTGTCCACAGGAAGTGGGCTGATTTATGTTGGCTCGTCATCACAGCGAGAAATGGCCATGTGCTACACACATGCTCATACAGAGGAAATGTACATCCGCTTCAAATACACAAACATCTCTCTTTCTGTTTCTCTCACTCTCTTTTGCTATCGTTCTTACTTCTATCCTCCCTTTATTTAGCAGTCTCACAAACCTACTTTAAAACATACACTTTACAGGCCAACGCTCTATTACAAAACCTAGTGAGCTTCCTAATAAGTCAGAATTTTAAGACATCATAAGTATATTCCCAACACGTAGGTTGTTTTGAAGACACTTCATTTTGGCAAATTATAAAGGCAGCATTGCTTGTATTCTTTGTGGGGAAGGCAATCCCAAAGTTAATTGCATCAAAAGAAAAGTTGGTTTTAAATATACTTATATTTCATATAATACTGAAAATTATTGTTAATAATAGTTCAGTCTAATTAAGGATTAATTGCTTATTGTAATATTTGTGTTTACTATGTATTTTTATTCTTATTGTGTAGCGTAGTAACATGCTGACGTCATGCTCTATTGAGCACAATAGTCGGGTTCCGGAAGTAAAAATCCTATTTATTTTTTCTAAAGGAGGATACATTTTTTAAAGATAAATTTTAAGTAAACTTTTGAAGTAGACCTACTTGAGCTCTGAGGTTGGCTTCTGTTGAAGCCATCTGTCCACGTTATTTCAACGTGATTACAGTAATAGCTGAATTTCTGGTGAAGCCCTACAATACTCATTAGCCTGAAGAGAACTGCTCCACCAATCAGAGAATTGTGGGCAACAAAGCACACCAAATAAGCTCTGCAGTAACCGCCCACACGAATGATGCACGGTTAATGATGCAATCAAGTCTTACTGCACTCTCAAGCTACTTACATATTTGCAAATATCTAAATATTTTGCAATTCAATTAAAATGTATTGCTGAAAAACTGTGAGATGTGGTGCAACGGTCAAAGACGTCCATCTAGTGCATAGAAAGCAATTTAAAAAACAGCATAGACAGATGCAAAAAGTTGTTCGGTGTGAACTGCCCTTAGAAAGCAACAGCTTATGTTGGCAGTAGACAGTGAGTCACCTCACTACATTTTGGAACAGAGCCATAACAGCATTTCTAATGCCTAATACTCCAGATATTTTCACTCACCGACTGCATCAAGCAGGTTCATGCATTATACCAGATGCTAAAATTACACGTGCCATCAGCCACAAGAGCGGGGAAGAAGTGAGTGTCACTCTGATGGCTGGGATTCATGGACACACGCAGGTCTGCAGAATAACAACCCATAATACATGCCGACTTTAATCAGAACACCAGCTGTGTTTTTATACCCAGATCAGGCCCTACACAAAATCAACCCCTATTTACATCTTACGTTTCATCAGGCACTGATACACGTGCAAACACAAGCATGCACTGATGCCCTCTCAAAGGCAACCCCAAGCTGTACTGAAGTCTGCTCATACACTGGCCCCAAAAGTAGATGGACACTTTTGGACACATTAAACATTTCTGAATGTCAATGCAATAGATGCAATATATCAAACCAGATGGAATCTGCAAACAAATGGTGCTAGAACTTTTCTCAGAACTAACTGGTCTCAAGGTGATTTTAATAAGCTTAGGGAGTTTTCATAAAGTTCATAAAGGTGTCCCAGCAGAGTAAGTTCATGACATGCTATGGACATCCACTAACATTTGACAACCAGATCAAGTCAAATGTAACATACATGCATGCGTTGTATGATGAACGGTCGGACAGTACACAGAAACACTTTCTTTTTTCTTTCATTCTTTCACCATAATGACGGAGGAAGAGAAGGAGCATTTTCCCACTCTCCATCCTCGACTCAATCCAAAGAAGAACCCATTTCTCCTTAAACACTCTTAGTTTCAAGCCTATAATTTAGATTTAACTTAATGTATCCCCCCAAAATTTCCCAAATTCAGCAAATCAAAATTATATCCTCCATCTTGGAGTAATTATGTGTTCGTTTTGTTTTCGCCAGTGAGACCACAGCTTGAGACGATATGTCTCGATCTCCACCATCAATTCCCCTGAGTGAACGCCTGTGTGTTTGTGTTGTGCGTGTATGTGTGTTTGTATGAGGTCACATCGCCCTCCCTTATTCTAATCCCACCCCGACTCTACTCTGAGAAGTGACAGATCTTCAGAGGAAGACCAGAAGCTTTGGAGAGGAGCAATTGTGAGTGAAACTGTACCCAGCACAAGAGAAAGAAGGAAAAAAAGAGCAACTGCAGACTCGAAACCACAGCAGGGCTTGAGTTGTATGGGAAAATACTTCAGAAAAATCTGATTCCACAAGAGACAGACTCACAGATAAAGACAACACACACAGAGAGATATTTTACATTTTTGAAAGCCTCGTGGGGCACACACACTTCGTCACACTCACATGCAAAAATACTAATTGAGCCACAGATGTTGGTAATTAAGCGATAATTGTAACTATGTCCAGTCACAAACAAACATGATCAGCATCTTGGAATGTTTTTCCGAGGGGAAATGCAATCTGTGAGGACTTTACACATTTGGAATATTTGGGGAACACACACCCCTGTTTTGCCACAAAATTTCACCACTCCACATTGTTAGTGTGTGTGTGTGTGTTTGCACATTTAGCTATAGTTTAGGGATAAAATTGTGCCTAAAAATTAGTTAAAACTGACAAAGCCTCCTTTAGGAGATATTTGTGGACGTCCTAATTTGGATAAATAATTTATAAATTGATAATATTTTTTTATTTTCATGACTAAAAATGCGTAAAGTTTTCATTTGGTAAGAGTTTGATTTTGTCTAGAGTATTTATTATTGGCTTTATATAAAAACAACAGGTCTATGGTATATCTTCATTTAGATTGTATGTGTGTGTGTGTGTGTGTGTGTGTGTGTGTGTGTATTTTCATATTGAGACAAAGAAAGGGAGAGCGATTCTGTGACAGGGAAGATGGGGGTGTGTTTTAACTGTGTGTGAGGTTTTAATTATCTCAAGTGCAGTGCTGTGGGTATGTGTCTGTATCTGTGTCAATGTGTGTCACACACATCTGTGTGTGTATGTGCTGTGGGTATGTGACTTTGCCAGGACGTCCCATGAGGCAAAGCGCTGACGCCTCGTAGCCCTGCCAAAGCAGCCACAGACTCCCCCTCACTCACAGACACAGACACACACCCACACAGTTAAAAACAAGGCATGGCCCAGCCCGACGAACTCGGGTCCCTGTAACCAAGAGGTAATAACATGCTCACATAACATCTGACAAAACAATAATATAAGCTCATACAAACACACGTAGATCTGATAGATCGTCTGACTTGAGCACATCTTTGTAAAGAGTAAAGAGGGAAATGTGTTTATAGTGATGTCATTCTTTCTCTTCTTGCCTTCTTGGAGAGGTGGGAGAGAGAGAGCAGACTAAACATTGGGAGGAATATTTGATATGCAGCATCATTAAATCTGCTGTAAATGATCTCATTCTGAGAGATGAACCAAGATGTAACACTATAAAGGCTGGATTACACTACACAAATTTAACATTGATTTTAGCAAAGATGAGTCAATGCTAGTTAACTCCAGTCTGCAGATTTTGGGCCATCCAGAGCTGTGATGGGTACCGACTCTGATTCTTACCCTCTGACCATGATTCCATGTGGTCGGGGGACATCATTCATGTTTGATGTTTTTGATCCAACTTCCCACAACTACAGAGGAAATTTCGCAGTGTATGATGCTTCACAACTCAAATCTGAAGTCATATATTGAGCAGCCAATGGAATTGAGCACACGGTGAAACAAAGCTCAAGAAATGGGGTTGGTGAACAAGCACCTTCATGTCGCATTGCAGTCTCTAGAGGCCACACTGGTTGCGTCTTCTCACCCAAGAATGCACTCAAATGTGCTTGGCCATTGTCTTTCGTGACTTGTAACACAGAGCGACAGTTTAACAATAACATCAGCCAGTTCCCATAAATATTTGTTTACATCTATCATACGGCTCCTAAAGTGGATCGGATTGACTTGATAGTCGGGTAGTGTGTGATCCTCAGTTGTTTGGTGTGTGATATCCAGTATTTTCTGTAGCCATTTAAAAATTCACTAAGTGTGTGATACTGTAAGTATTTTAACAATCTGCTTAGATTTGAAAAGTCGTGTAGTGTAAGCCAGCCTTAAGGAGATGTTCACACCAAACACATTTTGCGTTTTAATAGTTTTTCTATGTAAACATGCTATAGACAGATATTTACTGTTGTGCTGCGTCTAGCCGTTTTTCAGAACCTCACTCTTGAGCGGCACATTTTACAACGCTGTGTCACTTTAAAAGAACTTCAACATTTAAAAACACATCTCGAGACACCTGCCTTCTGTTCCATTTGCTGTACTGTGTCTGGCTTTTTTATTGCAAGAAAACATACGGTCTGAATAACCTATATGGCTGTTTTCACACTTGGTTTGATTACTGAACCGGGACCGAACCTGAATTCAATTCCACCCACCTTGTCCCCTGGATCATTTGCATCATTAATGTGAGTACCATCGTGAAGAACCATCGGCAGCTGTTAACCACAGATGTAAGTAACAACTCAGGACAAGAAGATGCCAGCTTTGCTGTTTTATTCATGTTTTTGTCCCTTTTGATTTACTACCAAAACTTATCGCACACAGAATGGAACTGTTGTTGTCTGCATTGCAAGAGATACAAAGAATGTGAGCAGCTCTCTGAAGGCAATTTATTTTATGAGAAATGCATTATACTATTATATGTGTGACAGAGAGCATGCACAGACACAAATTAAATGGCATCAATAGAGGTTCACTTTTGTGATTTAGGATGGATTGTGTTCATACCGAGGGCCGGGAATTGGCTAGCCTCTACAGTCCATGCACTAACCGTCTGATGCATTTTGTATACAAAACTGGAAAATGCTTTCTCAATCTAGTATGCATTAATCTGATTGGCTGATTGTTGCCATCACATTTTTTATAAAGAGATTCAGAGTTTTGTTTGGATATTGTTATGTCCCGTGTTTGTTTGTACATTATTACTGTTCTGCTTTGCTCTTTCTCTGTCTGTGTGTGTGAGTGTGTTTCATTTGTGCTTGGTGTGTCTGTTCCAGGTGCAGCTGATTTGCCAATCATTTGCTCCACCTGTATGATGGTGACTGGCTGTTCTTGAGTGTGCACCTTATAAAATCTCTGTGCTGTTGTTCAGATATGAGCTGTTGTGACTCTGGGCCGGTTACCCTCCTCCATGCTCCCCAACAGCCACCAGACCAACACCTACAGTTTTGAGAACTGTGATGGTTCTGTGCATTCGTGCTCTTCCAGCAATAGTGTTGACTCTGTTTTACGCAGTTAGGTCTGTAGTGGTGACCTGCCCTGTTTACTGTTTGTCCTGTTTTGTTAAGTCAGGTTAGTTTAGTTGTATTTTTATTTCCTTCTTTCAGGTTAGTTATTTTCTCCTTTTCTGTCTAAGTTGTTTTGTTTATTATTTTGGGCGAGGGGTCACCCTGAAGCCCAAATACCTGCTGTGTATTTTTTTAAATCTTTGAAAATATTTATTTCCAATAAAAACCAGTATTGGATGTAGGATCACTGTTGTCTTCAGTTTTGGGTCTGACGGTTGTGCGGGGAGCACACCTCCCTTTACTTTTGTGTCCTACCCCTAGAGGTCATAACTAGTGGTCGACCGATATATCGCCGAGTCCGATAAATCAGCCGATAAATTTTCCCATTTGGCTGATTTGTTTCTTGAGGGCGCTAAGAATAGCCTACTTACATGTGAAATGACTGAGACATGTAAACGACCAGTTTTACAGGTTTGTTTTGTTTTTACGTGCCATCATGTTACTACAGTAATAGACCAGTGTGCAACACAGTGTCATTTCAACAGTCCGCATATCACAGTTCAAAAGTCCGCGGCAGATGCGTTTGAGCTCATTATGTTAAAGTGCTTGCCTGTTTCATTCTCTCTCTCTCTCTCTCTTCAATAGTTCCCTGTAACTTTTAGCTGTCTTGTCTAATGATAAAAAGGCATATATCAATAAAATTTATATCATATACCATCTGCAAATATGCACATATCTCGTTTAAACAGATGCAATAACCCAACATCACACAACTTCAGCAGATCCAGCATCCTGTGGAGGGTTCATATATCTTCCTCTGAAGCATGTATTCTAACAGTCTCTCCTCAGCAGTTCCCTGTATCTTTTCTAATGAAAAAAGGCAAATATCAATAAAACTTGTATTATATACCATTTGCAAATATTCAAATATTTCGTTTAAATAGATGTCATTCATGAACCTCACGAAAATCCAGTGTTTTCTTGCCGTCGAGCGTGCATCTAGTATCTTCCATTGAAGCACATATTCTATCAGCCAGAATCAAAAACTTCAGGATCAGGATCAAAAGTTCCTCTGATTCACAAATCATGACAGTCACTCCATGTCAATCCAAGCAGGCGATCCAGGCTGTTTAAACTGTCAGGAGATTGAGGCTTGTGCTGGATATGCACGAGCGCGTGAATGCAACTTCAAGGCTGCGTCCGAATCCAATGCTGCCTCTGGAGGCTGTATACGGAGGTAAGATGAAAATAAGGTGCTTTTCAAACTGTTCGGAGACCAGTTTCCATAAGAGTTTAATTCATTCAAAACAGATGTCAGTGTAGCCAAGTAGCAAGTCAGCTGCCTAAGTTTTTGGATGCAGTCCAAGGTAAAAGCACGTCACGTGTGCTATAAGTAAATGTCATATTCACTATGCACTGTATGTACAGTTGGTTTGATTTGTATTTTTTGAGTAAATGCGATTGCTAATGTGGACATGCCATCCATGGTTCCTGGACTACTGTGTGTACTGTTATTTACTTCTTCCTAATACACTACCGGTCAAAAGTTTAGGGTCACTTACTCATTCTTTATTATTATTATTTTTCAAATTTAAGGATAATACTAAAGTCATCAAAACTATGGAAGAACAGAAATGGAACTATAGGAATTGTGTTGTGACTAAAAAAAATCCAAAATAAATCAAAACTATCTTATATTTAAGCATCTTCAAAGTAGTCACCCTTTGCATAGAATTTGCAGAAACATACTCTTGACATTTTCTCAACCAGCTTCTTGAGGTATCACCCTGGGATGCTTTTTAAACAGTATTGGAGTTCCCATCAATACTGGCCACTTATTAGCTGCTTTTCTTTATTATTCGGTCCAAGTCATCCATTTCAAAAACGTTTTTTTTTTTTTTTTATTAAATTTTAGTTTTATAATGAAATAAATTAATATGTTGGCACAATTATATTTTTGTCTACAAAACTAATTTCAAATATTTAAGCATACGCCTTCAAATCAAAAGGTTTCTAAGATCATGAGAAACATTTCAGTCAAGTGACCCCAAACTTTTTAATGGCAGTGTATATTAACTGTTTCTTCATGTAATTTACTAAAATTTTATGACTAAACAGAAATCTGAAGAAACTGCTATCTTCCATTTAAAATACAATATTATTTTTTAGTTTTGTGTGAAATTGAGTAAATATAGTGTTAAATAAGAGTTTATATATATTTTTATCAATTTAATGTTTGTTTTTTCTATATTAAATTGTATCGGCCTATCGGCCACCCAGCTCTCTGGATATCAGCATCGGCCATTAAAAAACCCATATCGTTCGGCCAATAGTCATAACAATATCCAAGAGCTGAACTTTATACTCTGTTTTGTTTTCTAAGTTATACTGTATCTGTGAAATAGTCTATACTGAGGTTTTCTATGCTGTATTTAGACTCTACACATTTTCTGCTATTTGTTTGCTGTTTCCTCATTGACGTTACATTTTGCATTATATCATAGTAGATGTTTTAACAGTGTCAGATTGTTTTTTTTTAAGGGGTCTTAAAAGTGTGAAATGGACTTATATTTTTCTGAATCTGTTTCCACTGATACCTGGTGCTGAACTAAGCATACATGAGCAACTTCAGATTGCATACTTCTGAGGGTTGTGCGTGGGGTGCACCGATCGATTGGCCACCAATCTAAATCGTGCCTAGATTCAGGGCCCATTTTTGCAATTATATCATGAACAAAATCGCACATACACTGCTACACTAATGATCACTTGCTCAGTCCTCAAAGCATGAGATTGCGGCCACTGGAGGGTGAATTGTTGGCAATTCTAAGTATTCATGAATTTAAACTTTCTGACATGCTGTAATGTAGAAATATGCTGGTTTATTTTAAAAATGAGTATGAATTACATGTGTATGAATTGTAAGGTGCCCATTTTCAAGAGTTATTACGGTAGTAATTTTGACTCGCTGTACAGTTAGACAGGGAGAGGACAAAGATACTGCTGTAGCAAGATGTAAAAATGAAGTAAACAAATATGCAAATACCAATCTGAGTATACATAATGTAACGTGAGTCATGACAATCAGATGGTGTGTGAAGCGAAAGAGACAGTTTGAACGATCTTCCTCCAACATGCGCACTCTCGTTGTCAATCAAACATGCATGCTCTCAATCTTTCTTCATTCACTCATCCCCTGTGCTGTTCTGTGAGAACCCCAATATAAATCATACATATATATATATATATATATATATATATATATATATATATATATATATATATGTTTGTCACAATTCCACTAATAAGAGCAGTAACTGTTTAACCTTCAATAACGGCAACACATCATCATGCAGTTGCTTAAAGGTGCACTCATTAATTTTTCCCCCATTAAAAAAGTTTTACTCCTAAAAAAAATGTATTGTAATTTTGAAACATATCATAATCATGACCACTCACATGAGATGAGGACTCTAGTCATATCAGTAACCTTATAAAAGCTGCTTGATTCTACAAGGGGAGGGGCGCCCTCATGGTTCTCGTGATTCTGCCATTTTAGAATCATATGACCAGCTGAATACTACTCGCTTAATCTCAATCACCGTCTTGTTATTGGACACTTTCACTCTTGGATTAAATTAATCATGGCTGATTGTGAATAGCAAATTTCTACTATGGCATCTGTAACTGAAAACTACTGATTTTGAATGATGCTGCATCCACACCACAAGTTGTCACTGTAAGTCCAAGATGACACGAGCAAAAGGTTACTGAGAGCACCTTTAAGAATTAGTGATTGGCATTACAAAAAATCTCCCAAGGCGTTAAACAAATCACGGAAACTAATGATTTCACAATAAAGCAGTTTTGGAGCTTGTTATAGATACAATATATCTCTCTTATTTTTGAATGAATCTCTGCTGTGTGTGATGCTCTAGTGGCGTTTACTGGTTGCCAGTTTTTCACAATAATATTTGATAGTGACAACAAATTTGTTTCCATTTCATAACGGTTTTCAATTCAAATAAATGTGTTAGCATTTCACAATTAATGTAAATTTAATGTAATTTTACAGTGTTGGGCATTAACATATACTTGTGGCATATAACTTGCATAAGTGTGGCAAAAGGCACTTTATAAAGAAAAATCAGGGATCGGTATCAGCCGATCACAGTGTTAAAATTTCCGCCAACTGTGTACCACTATAAATAAAAATGGGGATGCTAATGGATAGCTTTCTTTAGATATATTGGTTCATACCATTTGCAAACCAAACCGGAGTCCACATGAACAGTACCGCAGACAATTTTTCAAGCAGAATTGATTTGCAGGTGCGCTCCCGAGTTCGGAAAACATCTTTCTCATCGATCGGGCAAACTGAACTCTAACATCAAACAGACTCGAGTCTGCACCAAGAGCTCTAGAGTGAAAGGACCCTTACTGATTCTTGAACTACAATGCAGATCAGAGCAATGCAGCATACACAAATACACAAACATTTGATATACATGATGTGCAGTTTTTGAGACTGCTATGCATTAGACGTCCTCTTGTGCTGCCAAATATGTAGCACTGACAGCTACACTGTAACTAAAGATACAGTCAAAATGGAGCTATTTTCGTACTCGCTGTCATCTAGTGACAGGCCTCTGTGTGCATGTGCGTGTGGTATAGAGTCTTCACTAATGAATACCCTGGAGACTTTTCTATTGGAGAGCAGAGAAAGAGTATCATAGTGCAAATTACATTCACATATCCTTTTATGTGTGTAAATATTCTCTGCATACAGACCACACACTTAGAAGGAATAAAAAGCCACACACAAACACATCCCTCCTCTTTGATTATAAACTCAGCAAAAAAAGAAACGTCCTCTCACTTTCAACTGCTTTTATTTTCAGCAAACTTAACATGTGTAATGTGGCAGAATGAACGAGGCACAGACAATTATTCTCAAGTGCGCAGTCCCACGGGGGGGTTATTGTGACAGTAAGTAAAAGAAGAACTTAACAGTGTGCGGTGTCTTCAGTGCAAGGGCGGGGTGAGCGTGCTGGGGTGTCTGTGTTCATGAATCTGGTGTTTCGTGAAGCTTTCGCGGAATGCGTGCGGTGATCGCCGCTCACTCGTTGCTGGAGTCTGGAATTGAGAGAGAGAGAGAAGAGGATTAGTGTCATGCCTTAGAGTTGATGCTCACCATCTTTCTCTTTAAATCCCCTTCAGCTGATTGTTCACAGGTGATGCCGATCAGCGTCTGCATTCCACGGTTGATTGGCAAATGAGCTCCAATTCCAGGGCAATTCTAAAATGCACGGGATACTCGCCACATTTCCGACCATCCTTTGAAAATCTGGACAAGCCATCCACATTGCTGTTTGCTACCCCGCTTGATGTTGCACCTTGAAATGGAAGTCCTGGGGGGCAAGGAACCAGTGGGTTACCCTGGCATTAGAGTCCTTAGCTCATGCCATCCATTGCAACGGGGCGTGGTCAGTCAGCAGAGTGAAGCTCTGGCCCAGTAGATAGTATTGTAGCTCCAGGACGGCCCACTTTATGGCCAACACTTCCTTCTCTACTGCCGCGTACCGGGTTTTGGCTGGGGTCAACTTCCGGC
Organism: Myxocyprinus asiaticus; assembly: GCF_019703515.2. NCBI lineage: Eukaryota > Metazoa > Chordata > Actinopteri > Cypriniformes > Catostomidae > Myxocyprinus > Myxocyprinus asiaticus. The sequence continues at coordinate 17,731,604 of NC_059366.1, forward strand.
TGATGTACACTATGGGGTGTTCTTCTCCTTGTTGGACTTGGGACAAGATGGCCCCCAACCCCTTATCCGAGGCGTCTGTTTGTAGGAGGAAGGGGCAGCTGAAATTTGGGGCGTGTACATGTGTGTTCGAAGGGCACCTCGATGATGGGCAGGGGTATGAGGGGGCTGGGGGGAGGTCATCGTGGAGCCATTCTTTGGCAGACCGCACAGCTCTGGCAATAGTGCCTCACTTCCGCATCCAGTCCGGGCCAATGGAACCGGTCTCGAATTCATTGGGTGGTGTTTTCAATCCCTAAGTGCCCGGCCATGGGATGTGAGTGGGCCAACTTGAGCACGGTCTCCGTCTTCATACGCAGCACCACAAAGAGGCATTTCTCCTCCCCCCACCTGTGAGCGACACAGTAAAGCAGGCCATTTTCCACAATGAAGTGAGGAGAGGGGTGGGGGGCGGGAAGTTGTATCTTGCTGTTGTCTACTCTAACCTGGGACCAGCAGTTTCTTAGACGGTCATCCTCCCACTGTTCCTTGCTGAACGTGCCCCCCTCCGTTATCTGTTGGAAGAGGTCAGAATATACATTAGGAGCAAACACTCTCAACTCACCATCTCGCTCACTGTCAGTGGCCAGCAACACCAGATGTCTCCGTGGTCTTGGACGGGGTCCCCTGCGGCATTGCCCCTGGCGGCTTGCAGGTTGGACAGCTTGGGCCAACAGCTGCTCGAACCCCGGCCAGTCTCGTCCTAAGATTAGGGGCACTGGCAGATCTTTGACAATCCCGACCTCTACTGGCCAGCTTCCTGGTTCGGCCTTGATGGTAACTGACCATGTTGGGACGTAGCGCGTGTCGCCATGCACACAGGTGATGGGGATTGATGCTTTGCTGTGTGGTCGGGGGGAAACTACCTGGGGCTGGACCAGACTTACGGTGCTCCCAGAATCCAGGAGGGTTTTCACACAGCAGCCCTCGACCTTCACCTCCCTTTCCGGGGCTTCCCAGGGCACTGCTCAGTGAATGATGCAACCTGCCAGCCAGGATCATGCCTCCGGGGGGTTTGGGTCCATGGGCATGGGTTCCTTCCAAGTGGACGGTGTCGCTGGTCTGCTTACTGGCCCCAAGGTGCCCTCCAGTGGTCGCCTTTCCTGGTGCGTTTTCCAGGAAAAGGTGCCAGCTCTCTCTCCACCTCCAAGGGCTTGCATCACCTCCGCCAGTTCCACAACCTCCTCCAGGGCGGAGAGAGTCTCGGAGTTCTGTATTCCTACAGCACGCTGTTGCATGCGGGAGAGGGACCGGAGGAACTTGTCCACCACCTCATGTTCTGCTACCTGTACTGGTGTCGGTTGCCCAGACAACAGCCATAGACGGGCTATTCGGGATAGCTGCGAAGCCTGTATGCGGGCGGGAACCTGAGCATCATACACCCATTCATGGAAGCGCTGTGCCGCACATTACGGTGAAAGCCCCACCCGTGCCAAGATCTCATTCTTTAGCTCTTTATAGTCAACGGAGGCTGGGCTGAGTGCATAGTAGGCATGCTGCGCTTCCCCCGTTAGAAAGGGCGCAAGTGTTGTCGCCCACTCGCTCCTATCCCACCCCACACTTTCAGCTATCACCTCGAACGTATGCAGATACGTCTCCACGTCATCATGCTCCGTTAACTTGGTGATCAGCTGACTGGCTCGGGCACGGAGTTCGGGGTTCGGTACATGAGCAGCGGCTTCCAATCGCAGCTGCATGAGCTCCTGTTCCGCCCGCTCTTGATGTGCTGAAAGTTGCCCAGTGATTTGTTGTTGGCGGAGGGAGATGTTCGTGAGCTGATGCATGATCTCTTCCATTGTTTCCAGAGACAGAGCTGGACCTGTGGAAAAACCAGACGGAGAATTGGGGTAAGTTTCATTGTCTGAACTCATTTTCTTTATTTCAGCCAGCATTCTCCACCACTGTGGCAGGATGAACGAGGCACAGACAATTATTTTCAAGTGCACAGTCCCACAAAGGAGGGTGTTTTATTGTGACAGTAAGTAAAAGAAGAACTTAATGGTGTGTGGTGTCTTCAGTGCAAGGGCGGGGTGAGCATGCCGGGGTGTCTGTGTTCGTGAATCCGGTGTTTCGTTAAGCTTCCGCAGAATGCTTGCGGTGATCGGAGCTCACTTGTTGCTGGAGTCTGGAATTGAGGGAGAGAGAGAAGAGAATTAGTGTCATGCCTTAGATTTGATGCTCACTGTCTTCCTCTTCCTCTGGCATTTAAATCCCCTCCAGCTGATTGTTCGCAGGTGACGCCAATCAGCGTCTGCATTCCACGGTTGATTGGCAAATGAGCTCCAATTCCAGGGCGATGCTGAAACGCATGGGATACTCACCACAGTAAATATTTGTATGAACATAAAAAGATTCAACAACTAAGACATAAACTGAACAAGTTTCACAGATATGTCACTAACATAAATGGAATAATGTGTCCCTGAACAAAGGGGGGTTCAAAATCAAAAGTAACAGTCAGTATCTGGTGTGGCCACCAGCTGCATTAAGTACTGCAGTGCATCTCGTCCTCGTGGACTGCACCAGATTTGCCAGTTCTTGCTGTGAGATGTTACCCCACTCTTCCACCAAGGCACTTGCAAGTTCCCGGACATTTCTGGCCCTTGCCCTCACCCTCCAATCCAACAGGTCCCAGACGTGCTCAATGGGATTGAGATCCAGGCTCTTCGCTGGCCATGGCAGAACACTGACATTCCTGTCTTGCAGGAAATCATGCAGAGAACGAACAGTATGGCTGGTGGCATTGTCATGCTGGAGGGTCATGTCAGGATGAGCCTGCAGGAAGGGTACCACATGAGGGAGGAGGATGTCTTCCCTGTAAAGCACAGCATTGAGATTGCCTGCATTGACAACAAGCTCAGTCTGATGATGCTGTGACACACCACCCCAGACCATGACGGACCCTCCACCTCCAAATCGATCCCGCTCCAGAGTACAGGCCTCAGCGTAACGCTCATTCCTTCGATGATAAACGCGAGTCCGACCATCACCCCTGGTGAGACAAAACCGAGACTCATCAGTGAAGAGCACTTTTTGCCAGTCCCGTCTGGTCCAGCAAAGGTGGGTTTGTGCCCATAGGCAACATTGTTGCTGGTGATGTCTGGTAAGGACCTGCCTTACAACAGGCCTACAAGCCCTCAGTCCAGCCTCTCTCAGCCTATTGTGGACAGTCTGAGCACTGATGGAGGGATTGTGCGTTCCTGGTGTAACTTGGGCAGTTATTGTTGCCATCCTGTATCTGTACCGCAGGTGTGATATTCGGATGTACCGATCCTGTACAGGTGTTGTTACACATGGTCTGCCACTGCGAGGATGATCAGCTGTCCTTCCTTTCTCCCTGTAGTGCTGTCTTACGTGTCTCACAGTACAGACATTGCATTTTATTGCCTTGGCCACATCTGCAGTCCTCTTGCCTCCATGCAGCATGCCTAAGGCACGTTCACGCAGATGAGCAGGAACCCTGGGCATCTTTCTTTTGGTGTTTTTCAGTGTCAGTAGAAAGGTCTCTTTAGTGTCCTAAGTTTTTATAACTGTGACCTTAATTGCCTTCCATCTGTAAGCTGTTAGTGTTTTAATGACCATTCCACAGGTACATGTTCATTAATTGTTCATGGTTCATTGAACAAGCATGGAAAACATTTTTTAAACCCTTTACAATAAAGATCTGTAAAGTTATTATCTTTAAAATGCAGTGTCCTGAAAAAGGGACATTTCTTTTTTTGCTGAGTTTATGTTTGGACAAAATGGTTTTGTGCTACAAAGGAAATCCAAACAATCGTACCGAACCGTTTCCAGTTCTCTGTGCACTTTTTCTGTTCGTGAGTGAATGAATGAATGAACGTTACATTTATATAGCGCTTTTCTGACACTACACTCAAAGCGCTTTACACAGTGAACAGGAGACTCTCCTCAAACACCACCAGTGTGCAGCATCCACCTGGATGATGCGACGGCAGCCATAGTGCACCAGTACCCTCACCACACACCATCTATTGGTGGATAGGAGAGAGTAGAGTTATAGAGCCAATTAATGGATGGGGATTATTAGGAGGCCATGATTGCCAATGGGGGGAATTTGGGATTTTTCATGACCACAGAGAGTCAGGATCTCAGTTTAACATCTCATCCGAAGGACGGTGCCTTTTTACAGTATAGTGTCCCCATCACTATACTGGGGCATTAGGACCAACACAGACCGCAGGGTGAGCACCCCCTGCAGGCCTCCCTAATATCTCTTCCGAGTATGAGTGACAAATCTAAACTTTGTTGTTGTTCACTGCATATGAACCCACTCCCTTTTTCACTCAGTCACCATTCATTATATAGTGAATGCCAAATGTGAACAAATGAGTAAAACCAGTCTCACCTGCAGACACTACTGCGCTTTGTGCATGACATAACACAAGTCCCAAATGACGGAAATAATAACTTGAAACCCAATCTTACGGTTTAGACTGAAAATGCATTAAGAAAAATTCGATCTTAATCAACCATATGGAAGTGGTTTGGATCGGGGTTTTTTTTACAGTTCAGGCTAAAAACAACTAAACGAATCTGAATTAAATATGGCAAAAAAATAAAAACAATTTTTTTTTTACAGATTTTACAGTCTAATAGAGAGGGAGAAATGATTTAATATTCTCTTTGTTCTTAAATTAACTGACTCAAAGCTTAGAAATAACCATAAACGAACTGTGTGCAATTGAACAACACATCCAGTTTTAGTATAAAAAAACAACTTAAAAACACTTTGAATTGAGACGGAGTGCATGAGGGGGCTGTGAAACTGAAGGTCAGCCTGATCCTCAAACCTCAGCTAAGCACCACAATAAAGAAAGGAGTTTTCCGAGCAGAGGCCTCTTCTCTTTCTTTTCTTTTATATTTCATATCCCTCCTCACACCTGTTTACTACAGGAAGCAAGGAAGCAATTGGCAAGGAGGGGAGAGCGTGTGATGTGTGTGTGCTGCGGAGGGTTTATTTATCAGTAATCTCGCTTTTTTATTTCCTCCACATTCAGACTCACACAATAACACTCAACTGCACAAGTTTGGGCTTTGCATCTGTCTGTCTCTCTCTTTCTCTATCTCTCTCTTTTTCTTCTCAAAGAAATGAATTTCTCCTCTTAACAAGCCTCTGTCTAATTACTTTGGAGAGGAAGGGGAAAAAAAGAGCGAAGAGAGGGAGAGTCGTGGAGGGAGAGGGGTTACATACAAAAAGAGCTTGAAAAAAAGAATACGCTGCATTCTTTTACTGCTCAACACAAACACAATAAAGAAATGGGGGGTAGAGGGGGCACGGCGGCATATTAAAAAAGAGATTCATACCAGCAGGAGAGGCAGGGGGAGGGGGATCTGAATAAACTAATCAGCATGATTGGCTTTTTGGAGGCTGATATAGTGAACTGTGATTGGCCAAAGCTTTTGGAATGGAGTGTGAGGGGGGGCTCTGATTGGTTCGAGCAGCTGTGAGAAAGGGGAGACCCTGCATTACTCTCAGACTATGTGAGCTGACCTTCAGCACACACATATGCACATGCAAACACGCAGAACCATCACACCTCTCTCTGTCTGGAGATGGGTAATTAAAACTTGATGGTAGGAGGGAGGTGAGGAGGGAATGGGTAGAAGGGTGGCCAAAAAAGTGAGAGTGCGAGTGTGTGTGTGTGTCCCTGCTGTGTCAACCCTGCAGACAGACATCTGCCTCATTATCAATAGCACTTCACTACATGAGCTCTATTATCCTACTCTCAAGTGTCTCTGTGTATGTATGTGTGTGTGTGGGGGGGGGGGGGGGGGGGGAGTGGCTATAAGCAAGAGAATGTTCCAGATAAATAAAAATATTTCAAGCTGATTTTCATTTATTCATCTTGAAGTGCTAGTGATATATTAAAAAAAAAAATCATGTCCAAAAATAATCACTCACTGCTCTCAGGCAATTGTTGCTGTTTGTTTGTGAGTGTTTGAATGTATATATAAGGCTTTTTTTGATGTCTGAGTCTCTTCCTTTAAGGACTCATTTAATAATTAAGGTATTAACAGATTAATTTTAAGGCATGCTAGTACACCTCAACTGAGGATGACCACCAAAATAAATAGGCTTCACTTCATGTGGTAACATCCAAATAAAGTTGATTTTATTCAAGCAAAATAAATTATTTAATATTTCTGAACAAACCCAACTACATTAGGTAACATCTTTAAAAGTAATATTTACATTTAAGGGTCAGATAGGGATAAGAATAGTTAATGTTTTACTCTGTATTACATCTTAGCTCTGAACTTGCAGTTTATAGTTTTCGTATAATTCTCACATAACCTCATGCGACCCCGCATCCACATGTGTGGACATTGTATTTTGGCTCCGCTATATGCAACGCATAATTTTAAATAATTTAAACCAACCGAATACTGTTCACAACACTCTACACTGTCATTTAAGGGTTAAACTTCTGCCGCACCACATCACGTGACACAACAGCATGGCGCTGATTTCCGCTAAGCGAATCTGCGGGCGAATCGCCAACAAAAGTGCCTCTGGTAAGAAACCTCTTGTTTGGTTGTAAAGATTATCGTCTCTAGTTTCGTTTGTTATGCCGCTTTAAAAAAAATCATAATTTTTTTGCGCGTCAGTGCGCTGATAAACATGATGTCCACACATGTCCATGGCCTTATTCCCTCAAAAGTTGAAAAAAAAACAAAACATGTAAGCTATTTTTAATAACTTTCAACATTAATGCATCTGTTGGTCATTTTGCTTCATTTTAATATACATTTTGTTATATGTTATTTTGTTATCACTGCACAATATGGTTCTATTCATTAACGTTAGTAAATGCATTCCTATTTCTTTACTGTGCATTTTACACTGAGAATCAATGGATTCATCCAAAATCTGAAAAATTTGCTTTCAGAGGCTTTATATGGAGTTTGGATGAAAATAAGGTGCATTTCAAACTGTTCTGAGACCAGTGGAGACAGACGGCGCATTGGAGGTTAAGTCATTCACTAAATAGGGAGCAAGTTCTGTTTCTGGCTGCAAATGATTTGGACCACTCAACATGTTTGGCAGACATGGGACATTGATAATCAATACATAGATTAGATTACATTTTATTTTAACATGGTTGGCAGTGACTGGACGATGCTTGCCATTACTTTGAATAAGAATTATCAGTCACACTTTATATTAGGTGGCCTTAACTACTATGTCCTAACATTAAATACATACAAGACTATGTATTTACTGTGTTACTAAATGTTGTTCTGCAAAATTCCCACATTTGCTGCTACTGAGGTTGAGGTACGGGTAGGTTTAGGAGTGAGGGTAGGGTTAGGATTAGGGGTTAGAGTTAGGTTTTGGGGTAAGAATTGGGTTAGGGGTAAAGTTAACTGTGTAACTACAAATGTAATTCAATGCAAGTATTTTCAATGTAATTACAATGCAACAACATGTATGTACATAATAAGTACATTGCATCAAATGGATAAGTACATAGTAGTTAAGGCCACCTAATATAAAGTGGGTCTGAATGATCTATTCAGCTTTATAGAAAATCAGCTGTAATGTCTGTAATGTCACAAAAACATGAATAACCAACACTCCTGGAAACATAATAAATTTATATAGCTTGGTATTATTTAAAATTTCACAACTTAGTCCCGCTGTCCACATATGTTGACATCAATTTTTAGGAAAGCTGTTTGCTCTAGAAAAAATAAATAAAAAATCCTTGTATATTAGGTGCTACTAGTTACAAATCAAAAAGGGAAATGGAAAATGCACACTGCAGTCATGCTTGGGTCTCAGGAGGATAATAAGATTACTTGATTAGCTGGACGGTAACACTTTACAATAGTTGCATTTGTTAACATTAGTAAATGCAGGTATCATGAATTAATTAAATTAATGTTTTTTTATTTTTTTACAGCATTTGTTAATATTGGTTTATGTTAATTTATGATAATGCAAATGTTCATTGTTATTTCATGATGGTTCAAAATGCATTAACTAATGTGAATGTATACAAGATTTAATAAAAAAAATGTAGAAGTATATGTTGAAATTACCATTAAACAATTTAGTAAGTGCTGCAAAAGTATTATTCATTGTTAGCTGATGTTAACTATTGAAGTTAACTAATATTAACAAATACAACCTAATTATAAAGTGTAACCCGCTACTCTTTCTTTGCTTAACTTTTGACTTTTCTTTTTTTTCTTCTTCTTTTTTTATGTTACTTATCGGTTAACATACAATTTTTGACTGAACAAGACAATAGCCCCTTTCACACATGCAACCTGGTAAATTGATGTAAAATATTTCAATTTCCATGCAACAGTTTCCTTCTTTTCTCCGTATTGAGGCCATTTACACAAAATAATCAAAATGCCATTAAACTCTGATATGTAGTTAGTTATTTAATTAGTCGTCAAATTCCATAATCTGCTCAGATGAAGAGAAGTGCTTTTAGGCTGGATTACATAACACCACTTCTAAAATCTGAACAGAACCTAAAATAGGTATTACCCATGTACTGACTATGTAAATGGCTACAAGCAAAAACTTGGCATCACACATTAAACGACTGAGGATCACTCCGGCTCTGGCGATTGATTTCCATTGGCTGCTCACCAAATAACTTCAGATTTGAGTCATGGATCTTCATACATTATGGAATTTCCTCTATTGTTGGCTCTAAAATATCAAATATTTTTTATATCCTCCAACTAAATGGAATGATTTCACTATCTGTCCAATTTTAAGACATTTGTTTGACTCCAGAGTAAATGAATCGTCTCCATCTTACATCAGTGCTCCCTGACCTCGTACGTGCTCAAACCATTAATCTTACGACTTTGTTCATGCATAGCATCAAAACTAAACTTTTTAGGCAATGTTATAGCTTCTCATTCAGGGAAATAGCCAGTACACAATATATCAGTATTTTCGTGTTCACACATGACCTGATGACCTCTAAAATGAAAATTGCAGTTAATGGTAACACAATAAGGTTCCATTTGTTAACGTCACTATATTAGTTAACATGGAATAATGCGAACAATACTTTTACAGAATTTACTAATATTGGTTATGTTAATTTCAACATTTACTAATAAATTTTTTAAATCAAAAGTTCTATATGTTAACATTAGTTAATCAGAATCAGAATCAGCTTTATTGCCAAGTATGCTTACACATACAAAGAATTTGTCTTGGTGACAGCGGCTTCCAGTGTACAACAATACAAAAACAATACAAAAACAGCAGCAAGACATAGATGAAAAATAAAACTAATTATACACATATGTACAGACACACACATACATACATACACACATACACATGGGTAGTGCAAATCTAATACAATCTGTTATGTACAGTGCAAATACAAATCTGTTATGTACAGTGCAAATGTTTTTTTTTTTTTTTTTTTTTCTTCAGAGGAATGAAATGGCAGAAGAGGTGGATGTGTTGGATAAATATAAGAAAGACTAAACTGTGTATTGCACATAGTTATTGCTCAATGGGGCAATTTAACTGTTCATGAGATGGATAGCCTGAGGGAAAAAACTGTTCCTGTGCCTGACGGTTCTGGTGCTCAGAGCTCTGAAGCGTCGGCCAGAAGGCAACAGTTCAGAAAGGTAGTTGGCAGGGTGAGTGGGGTCCAGAGTGATCTTTCCAGCCTTTTCCCTCACTCTGGAAGTGTAAGGGGGGGGGGGGGTGCAGGGGGCAACCAATAATCCTCTCAGGATTCCTTGGCAATGCAGTCATTGGTGTAGAGGAAGAAGAGTAGTGGGGAGAGCACACATCCCTGGGGGGCACCAGTGCTGATTGTACAGGTGCTAGAAGTGAGTATCCCCTGTCTCAAAAGCTGCTGCCTGTCCGTCATAAAGCTGGTAATCCACTGACAGATAGACATGGGAACAGAGAGTTGGTGTAATTTATTCTGGAGTATAGCTGGGATGATGGTGTTGAAAGCTGAACTGAAGTCCACAAAAAAGGATCCTTGCATATGTCCCTGGTCTGTCCAGATGTTGCAGGATATGATGCAATCCTATGTTGACTGCATCATCCACAGACCTGTTTGCTCGATAAGCAAATTGAAGGGGATCTAGAGAGAGTCCAGTGATGTTCTTCAGGTAGGCCAATACCAGTCTCTCATATGATTTCATGACCACAGACGTCAGGGCGACAGGTCTGTAGTCATTAAGTCCTGTGATTTTTGGTTTCTTTGGGACAGGAATAATGATTGAGCATTTGAAGTAGCATGGGACTTCACACTGCTCCAGTGATCTTTTGAAGATCTGTGTGAAGATGGGGGCCAGCTGGTTAGCACAGGATCGAAGACACGCTGGTGAGACGCCATCTGGGCCTGAAGCCTTCCTCGTCTTTTGTTTCCGAAAGACGTGGCTCACATCATCTTCACAGATCTTAAGTGCAGGTTGAGTAGCAGTAAGGGGGAGGAGGGGGGTTGCAGAAGGTATTGGTGTTGTGTGAAGTGAAGGTCAGAGTGGGTGTGGGGTGTGAGATTGGGCCTTTCAACTCTGCAGTAGAACATATTCAGGTCGTCAGCCAGTTGCTGGTTCCCTACAGGGTTGGGGGTAGTAGTCCTGTAATTTGTAAGTTGTTTCATACCACTCCACACTGATGCAGGGTCGTTAGCTGAAAACTTGTTTTTCAGCTTCTCAGAGTATCTTCTTTTAGCCACTCTGATTTCCCTGTTCAGTGTGTTCCTAGCCTGATTATACAAGACTTTATCCCCACCCGTGTAAGCATCCTCTTTGGCCTGACGAAGCTGCCTGAGCTCTGCTGTAAACCACGGTTTGTCATTGTTGAACTTTAATAAGTCCTAGTAGGAATGCACATATCCTCACAGAAACTGATATATGATGTAACAGTATCTGTGAGCTTGTCCAGGTCTGTGGTTGCAGCCTCAAAAACACTCCAATCCGTGCAATAGAAGCAGGCTTGTAGTTCCCGCTCTGCTTCATTGGTCCATCTCTTTACAGTCCTTACTACTGGCTTGGTTGATTTTAATTTCTGCCTGTAGGTTGGGAGAAGATGAACCAGAGAGTTATCAGAGAGTCCCAAAGCTGCTCTAGGGACAGAGCGATATGAATCCTTTATTGTTGTGTAGCAATGATCCAGTATGTTCCTGACTCTGGTGGGGCATGTGATGTGCTGTTTGTATTTGGGCAATTCACGTGTGAGATTTGCTTTGTTAAAATCCCCAAGAATAATAATAACTGAGTCTGGGTATTGTTGTTCCATGTCTGTGATTTGATCAGCCAGCGTTGCAGCGCTGTGTTCAAACACGCGTTTGGTGCGACATACACACTCACCAGAATGAACGAGGAAAACTCCCGCGGCGAGTAGAAAGGCTTACAGTTAATAAAGAGTGCTTCCAAATTAGGACAGCACATCCTCTTTAACGTTGTTACATCTGTACACCAACTTTCATTGATATAAAAACATGTTCCACCGCCTCTCGTTTTCCCCGTTAACTCCGCAATGCACTATGAACTAACATTAACTAACAATGAAAAATTGTATTAACAAAGATTAATGAATTCTTTGAAAAGTACATGGTTCATTGTTAATTCATGATAGCTAATGCAGTAACTAATGTTAATGAATGGAAATTAAACCATTTGTTATATACAGTATACTTGCAGTTCTAATCTTGTGTTGTATTTCTGATCAATACACATGAGTCACACCATATAAAAGAAGATAAAAAAATCTTCACACCCTGGTGAGTCACATATTCTTTTATTTCATATTATAAAAGCTTGTGTATTGATTTTTTTATTCCTTATCTCTTGAAATGCCATTAATATAACTTAATACTGATACTTCTGAACAGAATTAATACAATTGATTCACAATTTAAAAGTGTGAAGGTAAGTGATTTCAGCAGTTTTTCAAACTTACACAAGAATTAGCTACTGAATCAGCTCCCATCCCTTCAACCACTCACCTTCTCTCCAAAACCCACTCCTCATAGATATAAGATATCAGCAAACCTGAATGCACAATATGATTTGTAAGCAGTGCATGTTTCTGATTGGCTACAAAATGTCAGGCACTCCTCTGACTCTTTTTAGCTGTTCACAGAGCCTAGGGTTGTCACAGGGACAGATGTGATTTCTTAAGACACTTATTTCAGTGATATCTGTCAGGTAGTAGGGACATTTTATGCATTCCAAAAGAAAAGCACCTCTAAAGTCCCCTGGCAAATTAAGTCACATTAAGACTGAATAAATAAAGAGAATATATTTGTGATAAGGAGTAGGGCGTGGCCGGGCCGTGATGATGCACGGCCGGCATTGAATCAGCTGATCAGTGGGAGAGCGAGATAAGGGGGAGCCAAAGGTGCCAGTTCGAGAGAGAGAGTGATGCACGTGACTGCGTTGTGTGTATGTGTTTTATGTTGGTTTAAGTTTATGTTTACCATTAAACTTTATGTTGACTGTTCAGCCAGTTCCCGCCTCCTCCTTGCCCATCCTTATACTGTTACAATATTCAAATGCACAGTTACAGTAAACAAGTCTGATTTCTGGTGTCAGCAGTAACAATGCAATTAGCTGAGATGAAAGTCCTTTCTTCCATTCAAAGGTCTTGAAGATGCAACTAAATATGACATCTCATTTAGAGCTGACGTCAAGGCTACCTGACTCCTTTAAAGCGCAGATTTTACATGAGCATCGCTGCTACCCATCCAACTGAGTCTGTTAATGTGTCAATGTACACCAGGCATTAGAGTAGAAAGAGGTTTTTGTAAGTATGTGTATGCGAGTGTGTGTGGTGGAATTCTTTGCCGTCAGTAGAAAAGAAGCACTGTGAAGGTGAACTTGGGAGGAGACCAATGTAAACACCCCTTTGCACACACATACATACACAGTAGTTGAGTGTCAGTATAGTGTAGTGCTGACTCCCTCAGTAAGGCTGTCGAGGACATAGTTAGTCAAAGGAACATTTCAGCGAAAAAAAAAAAAAGGAAATAAGAAAACCATGCCAAACTTCCCCTGTGGCGTCAGCTACCTTTAAAGGTGAAGTTTAGTGGCTGAGAGATGCCAACCCTTCTTCTCCATCAGGAACAAAAATACAAACAAATAATTTTGGATTCCTAAATTATGTCTATAAAAAAAGGAGATACTTTACAATAAAAGCCCTGATTGTTTCAATATACTGTATTTGCCCATTACGGTTTAATTTAACTCAATTTCTTTGTGTTTGCTCATTTTCCACTGTGATGGAACAGGAACTGATTATTCCCTGAAATCCTCACTGGTGCGGTATAATGTTTCATTGGAAGATGACTGAAGTTCCTTTGAATTTGGGTTCATTTGGCAACTCTATCTGGAGCTTCTCCACACTCCTGCAGTGTTCACAGCCTCCACAGAGAGACGGAGAGCCCACACTGCAACATTAAACACCCGGTCTTACAGCTTTACTTTATACTTCGTTGTTTGGTTCTTTATTCTAACGCTACAATGCTTCTGGCTTCATAGAAAGATGAAGCGAGAGTGTGTATTTTTGTTTGAAGATGAGGAGAAGAGGGACACAAAAATTACATATTTGAACAATAGGCTACGTGTACTAAAAAATATATATGCTTAATAGAATTTATGCTTTTTTAAGGATAATATAAGTTTGACAAAAGAGGAGGATGAAAGGAACGTGTGTAAAGGAGTGAAGGCCATGAATGGAGATGTAATAATGAGACTGTTCACAATTTTAATTTAATATAAGGGGAGTGATTTATTTTTGAGAACATGCTTTGGCTGTTTCCATGGTTACTTATGTTAAACATTTATTTTACCTTCCATTACAGGATGAAAGGAAACATAAAGCGACACATTGATTTTTCATTTAATCGGGGGGTTGATTTATTCCATTTCATGTTTCTATTCCACTAAATGAACCAGGATATTTGTAATTCCTACATTAAAAATCTATTTTCTAAAATGGATCATTTTAGATTTGGTTGGTCCAGAGATGTCAAGGAAGTCACCTGTGAATCCTCTAATGTTGCTGATACCTATTTGCAGTGGCGGATTTAGGCATGGGCGACATGGGCAGCATTTTGCGAAGGGTTGGGGGTGGGGTCGGAACGGGGCGCCCACACAGACAAGTGGGCGCACTGAACTCCACCATCCATCTCATCAACCCCCCCCCCCATTCTAGGTATCTGGGTCTCAGCCGTTTTTGCCTGGAAGGCACCTGTATGCTACCCCATTGACATTTTATGGGCTATTGTTCAATTCTGATCAAAGCATTTTCTGCAGTCTAGGGAGGGATGTCAGAAAAAGAGAGAGCTCGCTTTAGTCTCCATCAGTATGAGCTCATTCTCCTTCTGTCCTAAAAGCGATGTATCAGAGAATCACATTCATACATTCACATATATGCTAAACATACACTTAGTAACTTACAACAAAATGAACAAATCATTAGCAGTCGTGAGTTCTACAACTGAGAAGCATGCAGAAGTTTCTGCAGCTGATTGAATGTAATGGAAGATCAGGCCAGTGACAGCAGTGTGAGCATGGAACAGTATCTTGACTAAATTAAATGGAATAAATATCGACAATGTGCAGTAAACACACACAAAGAGATCACTTCTCTTTATACATCAATAGTTCAAGCTGAAACAGTTCCTTTCAAATTCTGTTTCTGAGTTTCTGAGGTCTTTGGCCGCATTACTTGCATCTGTTGGAAAAACACTGAATCGCTTCTCAAAAGATACTAACTAAATCTGTTATACACTTTACTGAATTTCATAGACAGAAAGACGAAACCTAGTTGTATTTAATCAAAGGAAATGTAAAGTCAACACTCCATTCCCTTCACAAATTCTAAACCAAAACATCTTCTTTTGCGTAAGAAATTGACAGAAGTATTTTACATTTCACAGATGTAAGGGTGAATGTACGTTTCATTTCATGAATAACAGAAAACAACTTTCGTGAAGAAAATGCACCCAGCATGTCACGAAATGAATTTCGTCCACGAAATTATGTGGAGGAGATGAGCAATTTGTTCATGATTCGAAACTGGTGTTCTGGTTCATGAAATTCCTTTGGTCAATGAAAAGGTTTTTGTACCTTCCATTTTTGTGACTCGGCATGTCATGAAATACATTTCATCCACAAAATGCTCAGTATGTGGTGGAAATGTGCATTTTGTCCATGAAATGGCTGTTCTGTTCACGTAATTACTTTGGTCAACGAAATGGTTTTGTACCTTCCATTGTATCTCAGCATGACTCATTCTACGGTCAGATATTTTTGTATAATGACCACTAAACTGTACAGTTAACCATTGTCTCTGAAAACCAATGATGTACAGTCAGCCAGTCATTATCACGAAATAAACCCATTTAGGATGATACAACACCTGATCCTAAAAGCCCTGATCAACTGTCAGGGTTTGTTCTCAGGTGTACAAAAAAGATCTTGTTTAGTTGTCAGCTTAACCATTGTGTTAACTGCGTTATTTAATATCTCTCTTGTAGCTCCTAGACCCAAATGACATTAAATGGAGATCAAATGGAGACTTTTTTGCATAGGCTACAGTAAGTCTTCTTCTTAGGGAAAATAACCTCAGTAATCTCATGTACCACCTCCAGAGTTTCAGGCATCAAATATGTCTCAAGTCTGCAATCAAAAATCAGCTATTTCAGTATGATTCAAACATTTCTCATAAAATTTTACTTAGACCAAATACTGTAGCCTTGGCTATGCTATCTACATTTTATAGCTGATGTGAATGTTGGGGAAGCTACTTTAAAATTGTACTTCCTAGGTTACAAGCTATTTATAACTTGAAGTATTTAAACAATAGTCAAGCTACTCTTTTAAAAATGTAGTTAGATATACTACAAGTTGCTAATAAAAAGTAACTTACTACATTAAAGCTTTTCAAAGAATTATTAAATAACAATTAGATGATTGTTTAACTATAGACTGACAGCATTAAATTGAACATATAAATTTATACAAAATTTAAACTAACAAAACAAAAATCAAAAACACCCTATGTTATGTAATTATGTCGAAATATAGTGATAAGCAGCAGCAATTATCTACTTATTTTGCTCCAAAAAGAAGGTAAATTTCCTTTAAGGCTGCTCAGGGGCTCAAGTGAATTAGTGAACTGACTCATTAAAATGAATTGGAGTTCCCAAGGCTAAATATAAGTGAATCCTTTTTTTGTGACCTGTTCAGTTATATGAACTGTCCAAAAGAACTGATTCACTGAAATTATTTGGATTTCCCAGCACTACATATGAGAGAAAGGGCTGTTTAGGTGAGCATGTGGGATTATTTGTGAAAAGAGCTGAACTACTGTCACACTACTGAAAAATGTAAATAAGTTAGCAGCGTCGCTGCCTTTATTTAGTTACTCCCAAAGAAACACTGGTGAATACATAATATAGGCTACAATAAAACATAACTAAGAACTCCATTAAGACTCTTGAGCTAAAAAAAAAAAAAAATAAATAAATAAATACCTCCGAGCAATTACATTTTCCACTGGGTATGCCCTAAAAACTGAGAAGAAATTTAGCCCTCAATGGGTACATCATCACTGCAGTGCTGTAACACTGGGCCAAATTTCTTATGAATGCCTACACCAACAGTTCATTCCATTTTAGCACGGATGCAAAAAACAGGAGGGGGTTGGGGCTAGGTGGGTGGGGTGGGGGTTTGATTGGAGAACCAGAGAAACAATAGATGCACACAAACCACAAAAGGGACAGCACACACACATACACAATTCATCAACATTCCAGGAAAAAATCTGGTAGATTTATAGCACCACTGGGTTTCCACTACGGCAGAAATTATTTCACCGTACGCTGGGTAGTGCCAACGTGTCAACATGAACACAAGCACACTCACCAATACACAACAATAAAACACAAGAAAATGAGCAGCACTCCTCTCGCAGTCCTGTTTATGTGTGCGCGCATGTCTATATTTTTGTAATGTATGTGTAAAATGGTATCCGAAATGTGAGAGACAAATTTGCCTCTGGATCTAAATGTGTGTGTGACTGTGTATCTTTGCCTTGTTAATGTTAATGGGCTTAAGCTGAACAGCAGCCCATCCAGAGCAACAGCTGTAAAATGCAACAAATTACATCACACAGGAGCCATAACAGCTACAGACACACTCATCCACACTATGGGGTCAAATGTTGCTCTGATACCTGATACACAAAATCAGTGCACAGTCAGCATTTCGGGGAGCAAAAAGCAAATGTGTAATTGTGAAATTCAAATTACAGGCCTATAAAAACAATTCAAAAGAAAGAATGCACTAAAATACATTTAGTGAGTAAACTTACAAAAGTTTAAGTAGTAAGATTTAAGTTTGGTATATTAGAGAAATATAAAAAAAAAAAAAATGGTAATTCGAAAGACAAAAGAGAGTCAGCATTTGTCGTGCCCAATGAACAAACACAACTGGGCACTTTGTGTGCCAAGAAACCACTGTAAATATTCAGAGGTCAGCAGTCAGAGTGGAAAATTAAAGCCCTCAGTCGTGTGTGTGTGTGTGTGCGTGTGCGTGTGTGCGTGCACGCGCACAGAGAACCACTCTAACTTTCATAGAGTTCTCTTTAACTCTCCAAATTGACAGAGAAAGAAAGCAGTTATCTGTTTGGTGTGTGTGTGCGTTTGTACTTATCTGTGCCACAGCACTAAGGGCACCACATTAATCAAAATGTTCAAAAAATTTTTCCTGTTTAAATAAACAACACAACCCAGAGCAGGACGAAGTGCACCAAAGCGGACACACACACACACACACACACACACATGTTGGTGCGGCTATCCTTATGAGGACTCTCCATATACATAATGATTTTTATACTGTACGAACTATAGATTCTATCCCCTAACCCTAAACCTAACCCTCACAAAAAACTTTCTGCATTTTTACATTTTCAAAAAAAAAAAAAAAAAAAACATAGTTTAGTATGTTTTTTAAGTCATTTGAATTATGGGGACACTAGAAATGTCCTTATAAAACACATTTATAGCATAATACCCTTGTAATTACCAGTTTGTAACCTAAAAAAATGTCCTCGTAACCCCCCAAACCTGCCCACACACACAAATACACACACACACACACATTTGCAAACCACTAATCTCTTTGGTGTAGCTCTATATGGCTTGTAAGGCAGAGACGGTGTGCGTATGTTAGTGGCCAACATCTACATCAGAAAAAGAAAGACAGCAACAGTAATTCTGATTTCAGAAAGTATTTATGACACAGCAGTGTGTATTTGTAAATGTATGTTCTGAGAACACTGGTTATGTGTGCATGTATAGTGGGGTTCAAAAGCATTTTTTAATATACAGTAATACAGTTTTTTTTCATTACAAATTATTGTAACACTTTACATTAATGTTCCCTTTGTTAAGGGTTAATAAAGGGGTTCATCAATGGCATATCATTTATTTACAAATGCATTATGAATTATTGATACTGTATGTGGTTCAACATGCACAAAAAGCATGAGTTCCATGCAATACCTGCCAAATAGTGAGCCGTGTTACTGTACATGTTATAAATCAGCAGTGTTGGGGAGTAGCTAACTACATGTAGCGACGCTACTAACTTAACTACATTTTTCAGTAGCTTGACAGTAGCTCAGCTGCTTTTAAAACAGAGTAGCTTTTCCAGTAGCGAACTACTTTTTCCAGCAAGTAGCGGTGTAGCGCGACCAAACGCTACATCATGTTGGTCAGATTATAACTAATAGCCTTCCTTATTGCATAGAAGCCAAACTTTTACCGGCAAAACGTCTGACGATCTGGCAGCGTCATCTTCTTCATTTGTAATGGCAGATCACAAACAATAATAGTGAATTACCACCATCTACTGAGAGCTTATTACATCTCACTTGGATAAGAAGAGATTGTCTGGTGGTTATGCAAAGCAAGCAACCACAGTTTGTTTACCTTTACAAGATGTACAGGGGCAGGTAAATCTGAAAATGATAAAAGAACACCATTTTATTCTTCTATGAAACAAAGAATGTTTCAGACACTTTGTTCTTAATAGATCACACAACAGCATATTTACCTTTACTATTTTAAATAAAATCATTCAAAAAGTTATTATTGCCTTTTGAGGGATTTTGTTTCTGTTCTAAATATGTTTATTTCGCTTCTCATCATCTGTGCGTTATTGGGAGAAGCGAGTGAATTATTATTATAATATTTATAAATATACAGTATATATTATTATAATAATTACTATCATGCAGAACTGTTTGATTTCTCCATTTCTTAGCATTTAATTAACTATTATTTTCATGTAAAATAAATAAAATTATTAGTAAAAGAAATCATTTATGGCATGTATTATTATGCAACAATCTAAGATGACCATCCGTCCACTTTATTTGGACCTGAACAAAGTGAACAAATATTTGTAGAGCAACCTCTGTATGTAACCTGTAAAGCTGGCACTTGCATGTCAATGGCAAAAAAGTCAGAAAATACAATGAGCATGAACACATGTGAGGGGAGAAACAAGCCCTGAGTGTTTATTCACATATTATCCACACTAAATATTATGTGACAAGAACAAAAAATGCCAGACCAAGGAGAGTTTGTCATAAAAATTTGATCTTTAGGGAAGTAGGCTACACCTGGCCACAGCAAGACTGAAAAGTGTGAAGTATATTATAAAAAATATTTTTTAATGGCGTCTGAACTTTTTTGTTTTTATTTTATTCTGTTGTACTTTATTTTATGGCCATTATTAACTGTATTAAAGTTACTATTTGTTAAATGTATTAAATACATTTAATATAATTAATTAAACACATTAAATGTATTTAATTAATACATTAATTAATAAATGTCATTAGTTTAAATTTTGTTATTAATATTATTGGTTTGATAGTAACATTAAAAAAAATATTGCCTCATTAAGTAGCTTCAATGTAGCTAGCTACTTTTTGATAGTAACTTGTAGTGTAGCTAACTACTTTTTCAAAAGAGTAGCTTGACTATAGCTTAACTACTTAAAATTATGAGTAGCTTGTAGCTTGTCAAACTACAGTTTCAAAGTAATTTCCCCAACACTGTAAATCAGGGGTGTCAATCTTGCAGCCCGTGGGTCAAATGTTATCCAACCATAGAGCAGTGAGTGGTTTTCTCTTTTTGTTTCAATATTGCTGCTTGATTCTCTACTACAAATTGATGTAATCTCCAGTTATTGAATGAATAAATTCCACTATGCTACTTTAATAATTAAAGCAGCATAGAGTTTATTCTGGACTTATGGTGTTTCCTGCTCCACTGATCTGCTTTGCTCCACCACTGAATCTCCAGCATCAAAAATGTATAATAAATTCTGAATTAAATATGGCCTTGAAATAACACCGAAACAGCATCCCTTTCTATGGCGTTGTGTTTGCTGGCTATGGCAGCTCTTGACAACAAACACTGCGTGACTGGTGTAGTTTTATTCATGAACAAATGACTCTTATAAGCTGAAACTTTAAATGAATTTCTCCAAACAACTCGCCAACTCATGAGGTACTGGTTTGAATCAGTCTGACGAATCCTTCACTAAATGAACTCGCTGAAACACAGCAGCTGAATTATGTCTGATTCCCTTAATAAAATGCAAGACTCTCTGTCACACCAAAATAAAACAATTTTGTGTACAAAATTCTTTAAATTTAATTCAGTCATTACACTTGCTGTTCAAATGATAGCAATAAGTTAAGAGGCACAGTTTTTGTAATAATGGTTTTCTAATTTTAATACATGATGGAGATTGTGATAGTGGGGTTGTGGTCGAGAGCCGGCTTGTGAATGGAGAGCAAGATTGGGAGATGAGAACGGTAAGGATCATCACCTGTCAATGATTGTCTCTAACAGCTGTTTGTCATTGCAGTGATAGTGGAGATGGAGTTCAAAGTAAGCCACTCACCAGTAGAGGGGAGAGAGAGACCCGCACACACACACGCTGAGCTTGTGTGGCATTAGGGTGTTGTGAAGAGAGTGTTTTTTTTTAAATCGAAAATAAATAACTTATTGAGTTTAAGTTCACCATTCCCGATTCCTCCTTTCCACCCCAAGAACCCGATTCCTTTACAGAGATATACTATATTTAATACTTTTTTATTTAATTACATATCATAATTACATTTATGAAGGAGTTGCCGACATTAGAAACCAAAGTACATAAAGCGCATTTTGGTCTAATGGTCATCAGGCTTTATTATGTTATATATGACTTTAGGTAACTAGGACTAGGTAAGTCAAGACACCACTTGGGGTAGCACCATTCTTTTGACATCAACATGATAAGGAAGTGACAATCACATGTCAACGGTCAAGACATTAATAAATATAAACACAAAGTGGATTGTAGCAAGATGACACAATACCTTCTTTTAATCTCACTATAATAGTCATTAATAGTATTGTTGCTGTATTGTGACAAATCATGAATTAGGGCATTATATGTGTTAGATGTATGTAGTGTAGTAAAGTATGAAAAAGTGTATTTATTAAGCCTTTATAACATGTAAGTTCAAATGCTCACTATTTGGCAAATATTGCATAAATAAAAGGCAAGTCAGCCGTTTTATTGTTGTTATAACTGCATATCAATGATTTATAATGCATTTTTAAATGTATTATTAGTCATTGATAAATACCTTTCTTAAACATTAACAAAGGAAACCGTAATTTAAATTATACTATTACCCAACTTATACTATCAGAACAACAATTTAAGTGAAAAGTTGAACTGAAAAATGAACATGAATTTCTGGTACAGTTTGTCTCCCTTTTATTTAATGACTGCATGCATTTGAGCTGGCATGGATGCCACAAGTTTATGCAAACCCTGATAATCCATGTTATTCCAGCATGATTCGAGAATGTTCCAAATAGCATCTTCACTGTAAAAAGCGGTAACCAGTTGTCCCTTAAAGAACTATTTCTACTTCTAAACATGTTACAACACTAGAGTGTTGGTGGTATAACCTAATGTATTCAAATTGATTCAGTGCTGTTAAATAATATGTTTGACTTGAATGAAACCATTTAATTTAGATTTTACCACATGAAGCACTTTTTTTCAGAGTTGGGTGCTTCAATGCAAGCAAGAAAATCTGACCTTTAGTACAAAGTAGATAACATAGTGTCTCAAATTTGTTTATTTGATTAGTGACCTAGAAATATTGCAGAATCTTAAAAATTCCTTTTTGTTTACGTCTTAACATTTGTTTGCTTACAAATTGTATATTCAAAAACTTTATTTCCAAGTTTAAATTTTCAATCCCAGATTTTCAATGTGAACTCATACTTTTAAACCCCACTGCATATGTTAATGATAAGGAATGATGTTTATGTTCTTCTTACATATGTACATATTCCTTAAACCTCTGTATGTCCACTCCTAGTTTTGCATCCATGGCAGACATGTGATTCAAAGGGGGCGTGTGCATTCTGAACCCCACTTCACCTCCATATCTTCTCCATCCGTCATAGCCTCCACATAGTTTAACCACAGGTATATATGTGTGCCACAACTCTGTGTATATGTTTATGTGTCAAATTCAGGGAAATCTAAATGTAGTTTTTTATAGGCATATGTGTTGGTGTTTATGTGTGTATATACAGTATACACGTGTGTCTGTTTTTTTCTGTTGCGGCAGGTCACCCTCTTTCTCACTGGTCCTTTCTCTGGAAACGTACCATATAATTTACTTTAAGCCAACCTGTCGCTATTTTTTCCAACCACTAATTAATTATAATTCTGCACAGTTTCATACAGTCAGTAAAAAGGCATGCAAGAACCTACCAAAGAAGTTCAGAGAAAGAGAGAGAGAGAGAGCGAGAGAGAGAGAGAGAGAGAGAGAGAGACGGCTCTTGTGGTTTTGTGTTAAAGCGTTTACCCTGTCAGTTTTTTTTGTGTGTGTGTGTGTGAATCTCTTACACAAACTCCATTTCAAGACTTTTCACATATTGCAGAAGGGCTTAAAGCAACTGCAAGGTAACCAACTGAGACGACAATGAAATCAAGCAGAGAGCAGCAGAAAATGCCTGTTCTACTCTGCGTAGAATATATAAACAAACTGTGCACTGACATAGAAACACACAAGCAACACAAGTCTCAATGAAAGAGGAAGAATTATGAGTCTTTGTTGTAATATACTGTAGTAACAAAATGCTTAGATTTAGTACTAACTAACTTGTATTTATGCAATTACAACCTAAAGCGCATACAGATAGACTATAATATTTTCAATTGTTATCTCAGACCAGATATGCAACTGTCATTGTTGCAATCAATATGAATATCCCCATATCGTTGGTTATTGAACATGTTATTGACAGAAAGTCTCAAATATGGTATAACATTGTTATTAAAGTAATAAAAACAAAAATTATTTTTTATGACTTCAAATTGGCTCCTTCAGTGATGCTCCTAATTTCTCTTGCCACTCTTATAACCCAACATCTGCAAGCCCTTTAATGTACTTTCAGAATTTATTTATTGTAAAAGTGTCATCATTGCTTTTGTCCTTGGTACAAGTTGTTAACTTGTTGGCTATTTAAAAAAAAAAAAAAAGAAAGAAAAAAGGAATAAGCTCTTCAAAATTATCAAACCCAACTTTTCTTTCAATAGGAAAAACATTAACACAAGAAACCATTTCATGGGGTCTTTAATGGTTCTCCAAGACTGCAGGGAAGACCTGGAACCGAGTTATATTCACACTGTTGAGCAAGTTGTTGTTGATGAACACTGTTGATGTCACTGTTCTGTCATTAAGGTTATGGTGTCACTGTAGGGTCACCTCTTGAAATTAATTTACTGAGTTTCATCCATGTATTATGTTTTGTTTTGTCTCATCTGTCAAAGCATTAACTAACAGATGAGACTTAGCCTAAATATTTACCATTACTGCTAAGCTGCCACGACAAGTAGCTGAGTTTCCATCCACTTATTTGTATATGCATTTTGGGTAATCACACAAAAAACACTGGACGAGAACACCAAGATATATATACAATATCCAAAATGCGCATAAAAAAACTTAAAAGCTTGCTTGAGGTGGATACATTTTTATTTGATAAAAAGAAATGTGCATAAACTATGATAGAAACACATTTAAGGAATAAACTACTATTTAATTTATCAGGAATACAAGATGCACATCAAAAAAGTAATGTGACTGAATAATTAGTACATAGTGGGACTAACCAGTAGACCAATCATCGCATCTGAAATGGTACTCTGATTATCACGAAATAACGGTGTCTAGAAAATCCAAAGCCTGCATAGAGTTTGCAGAGCAAATAAATCAAATACATACTTAAACTGTGCCAAAGAGCAGGTTTATTGACGCTTTTGAAAAATATAGATCCGCACTGTAAATTCATAAGGATGGAGGAATGCACACACATAGTGCTCCCAGCACTGTGTGACGCACTGTCGCTCCCAAATATGAGACAAAGTTCTTTACATAGTTTTGTCTGCACATTCTAAACCACAAGTATTTTATTAATAAAAGTGTCACAGTGGCTACAATTTATCCGGAAGTAACAGTTTTGTTCTTTTGAACGTGACTTTATTCGCACATTGTTTTTGCAACATTATACATCTTTGCATTAATTAAATTCACAAGTTGGATGGAAACATCGCTAGTGATATTCAGATGTGAAATCTTTCGACTCAACAAATACCTCCACTTGAATCTGTAACAGAAAACTGAAATTTAACAAATTATGTTAAAATTCAAATGGTCTTTTTACTCACACATAAAGAGATCTCTACTCACTTAAAATGTCTTTAAAAAAACAAATTAAAATGAACTAATTAAATTATACAGTCAAAGCTCAAATTAGACCCATCTTATTTAAGTATTGTATAATACAGGGAGTCATCTGACGCACAGGGACGTGTGAATGGCGAGCTCTGCACACTTTGCTAGTTTTAATAACTTTTATGACATAAACCAGTGAGATTCGATACACTCTGTTCCATAACAGTTCCAGGAGGACAATATGTCAAAGAATTCAAAATCCTCAGGCTCTAGAGACATTAAAAGACACTTATGTGCTCAAGCTGACACCCCTGAGCAGGCCCCGAGCCCGGGAGTTGATTTGGTTGGAGAGATGCGGGAAATGCAGCGAGAGATGCTGAATATGTCGGCAATGCTGACGAAGTTCGTTGCTGACTTGGAAGATCTTGCTGTGATACATCGATCGATCACTGCCATGGAGGCAAAATTTACTGATGTGGTCACAAGAGTGGGGGATGTCGCGAAATGGATCGATTATCTGGAGTCACAGGAGAGGGAATTATCTGCTAATCCACTAGTGACCAAGGTGGATTTGGAGCATGTCTGGGAGAAGTTGGAGGACATGGAAAACTGTAACCGGTGGAATAACGTCTGAATCGTCGGAATTCCTGAGGGCGAAGAAGGACAAGATATGGTGAAATTCCTGGACGGGCTCTTTCCAAATCTGCTCAACATAACAGGCCATAAGCTGGAAATCGAGCGAGCTCACAGGGTTCCGGCTCGACGATCCACAGAAGAAGACAGGCCCCGATCAATTCTGGCCAAATTTCTGAGATCATCCGATAAACATTTTGTGTTATGCGAGGCAAGGAGTAAAAGAAGGCTTTCTTGGAAGAACAACAACAGCATTTTCTTGTTCCCAGACTTTGTGAACTGGAGTTTATTTTGTGGAGTATTTCTTGCAAAGTCATTGGAGTCAGTAAGTCATTTGCTTGTACTCATGTTGCAGCCGAGTGGACAGGCTCACATTCGTTTGACTGTTTGAAGATCTGCGGGTTCTTTCTGTGCTGGTTCCACCTAGCGGCTGGAGTTTATTTTGTAGAATAACACACCTTCATGTCAGTTTTATGGATGAAGCTACATGCTCTTTGAGTGTATTCTGCCTGTTGGCTGGAGTTTGTTTTATAGATAATCTTTTGCTGTATAATTCTGTCTCACAAAATGTGTATAGAAACACCGGACTATAGCAATCCGACGGCAAGGTTGTCGCGGGCTCTCATAGGTTTGCATGGACTGTTTGAGTTTGGAGGGATTGACGCCAGTTGGCGCTGTCGTGCACGGGGTTAATGTGCATGTTTTTCTTTTTTTACTAGGGGATGTTTGGGGTTTGATTATTGCAGTAATGTTGGAATGTGGTCTTTATAATCTTGTCTTTGACACGCAATCTATTTTTTCTTATATGTCAAAATGTCAAATGTTAACATGAGTGGATTGTCTCTCTCCACGTGGAATGTGAATGGGTTGGGGCACCCCATAAAAAGAAGGAAGGTTATTTCTCTTCTTAAGTGTAAGAAATATGATATTGTATTTCTTCAAGAAATGCACTTTTCTCCACAGGAAGCTGAAAAATTTGGAAAGATATGGGGTGGGCATTTTTTTTTTTATAGTGCAGGCTTGAGTAAGAGCAGGGGAGGCATTACACAGATAAGTAAACATCTACAATTCAAATGTCTCAAACAGAGTAAAGATTAATTAGGAAATGTAATTATTGTTTTAGCTGAAATTCAGGGACAAAGTTTTATTTTGGCTAATATTTACGCACCTAACATTGAAGGTCAGGGCTTTTTTATAGATCTTGAAGGGATGTTGCAAGCCGCTGGCACCCCTCATGATATAATACTGGGAGGAGACTTCAACCTTTTGATGGACTCAGTCCTTGATCACAGTGAAGCAAAAGTTGGACTCAGTCCTTGATCATAGTGAAGCAAAAGTGTGCAAGCCCCCTAGGGCAACATTGATGCTTCACAGGATGTGTAAAAATCTTGGTCTTTCAGATATTTGGAGACTTTTGAACCCATATGGTTGGGACTATAAATTGTTTTCATCAGTCCATAAGATTTACTCTAGAATAGATTTATTTTTATATATCTAAGTCCCTCATTTCATCTGTCATTGATTGTTCAATTGGAAACATTTTAGTCTCAGATCACACCCTGGTGTGTTTAGAGGTGTTGCCACATATGAAGAAAAGGAAATCATATAGCTGGTGCTTTAATGTATCCCTCTTGCAAAATCCTGAATTCCAACAAATGCTAAAGGCTGAAATCAATGTTTATATGTAGACCAACTGGTCCTCAGTATCCTCTTTTCAGCCGGGCGCCTTCCAGTGGCCCAAACAGGGCATTAAGTATTTTGGGTATTTTATTCCCAGCAAACTTTAGTTAGAGTTAATTTTGACCCTTTAATAAAAAGGTTTTTGAGTGATTTGGGCAGGTGGGCTTCATTACATTTATCTATGAATGGGAAGGTTAGTGTTATTAAAATGAATTGTATTCCAAAATTTAACTACCTACTACAATCTCCCCCTATAGATGTCCCCCTCTCTTATTTCAAGCAATTTGATAGCATAGCGAAGTCCTTCATTTGGAATGGTAAAGTCCCAGATTACACTTCAGTAAATTACATAGGCAGATTGACAAATGTGGGCTAGACCTACCCACATTTTTTTATTTATTATTATGCATTCAGTCTCAGACATTTGGCTCATTGGTCGCTTCCACCTGAGGGAGCCTCTCCCTGGTTTTGTATTGAACAGGAAGTTCTTGCCCCTATCTCGCCATTGAAAAGCCTTTCTATCAAACTAACCGGAGAAGTTAAGTTACACCCCGTTATCTCGCATTTGCATGCGGTATGGACAAAAGTATCCAGAATGTTTAATTCAGACATTTATTTAAATGTTGCTTCGAGCATATGGCTGAACATATGGTTCAACATTTTGGGATTCCCAGGTCTCAATTCTTTAGATATTTACAACTGCGCCACCTGCTCTGTACTATTTTTGGGAGCAGCATACACCCCCCTAAAGCGGCAGACACTCTGGTTACTGCCTTTGGAAAAGGTGATGAAGCATCAGTGTATTACTCCCTGCTAATTCAGAGTCTGGGGGATGGAGCTTCAACTTCTCTCAAGAGATTATGGGAGAAAGATTTAAACTTGGTATTTGAGGAGGGAGTGTGGGCTAAGATTCTAAAAAACGTCAAGTCTACATCTAAAGATGCAAGGGTGCGCCTTATGCAATTTAAGATTTTACATTGATTCTATTGGACTCCCAATAGATTGTATAGGCTTGGTCTTAAAGACACACCCATCTGCTGGCGATGGCAATCAGAAGATGGGGACACAACCCATGTTTTTTGGTGGTGTGGAAAGATCCAAGAATTTTGGTTGAGGGTTCAGAGTATTATGTGTGACGTGTTGGGAACTCAAATTTCATTTAGCCACAGACTCTGTATTTTAGGTGATGGGGCGGTCATTAATATAGGGGATAAATACATAAAAAATTGGGTCCTAGCCAGTGTTATGATTGGCAGACAAATCATTCTTAGAGGATGGAAGTCGGCTGGAGCACCCTAGTTTCAAGAGTGGCACACAGAGATGGGCAGGGTGGCGGCATTTGAGGGAATGTCATATAGAAGGCTAGGTAGCATGGATTTGTTTAATAAAAAATGGGGCAAACATTTGGCCTTTTTGGAAGGTTCTTGGGGAGGGGCAATGGAGGGAGATTTGTAGTTTTAAATGTATGATTTTATTTTTTGATCTATTCTTAAGTGTTTACTCTTGTCTGTTTTTAAATTTTATTTTTTATTTGTATGTATGTATACTTTTATTTTGTGCTAGACCACTGGATGTTTGTGTGTGTGTGTGTGTGTGTGTGTGTTGGGGGGGGGGGGGGGTGGTGTTCAGGGGAAGGGATATATAATTTGATATAATTTGATTCTGTGTGTGTATGTTCTGTTTCTTTAATCCTGTTTCTTTAATCCTTGTTAATCAATAAAATGTTAATATGTTTAAAATGTTAAACTTTCACAAAAAAAGCTAGATGAAGCTCAATGAACAGAACAGAGTGCAGGCTTTAAACATTTTTAAAGTTATTTTAAACTTTAAAAACACACACACACACACACACACACAACATGGCACTCCTGCTTGAGACTTTGAAAAAACAGCAAGATGCAGCACGTTTACTTAGAAAAACCATTAAAAAACAGCGCGGACAGAGGCAAATACGTGCTTGGTTTGAACTGCTCCTTATAATCAGGGCCGCATTAACGCAAGGCCCGTGGCTGTAGGGAGGCCCCGAACTTCCAGAGGGGGACCCAGTTGCAGCATCTGCCACCGTATTCCCCCCTCCCCCCGTCGACATTTGCGAGAAGACGTGTATGTGAACACATTTAGCGGTAGATGCTGATATAAACACATAGACGGTGTGCAACAGCGAAACCCATCCGTGTAACGCATGGTCATAGAGCAGGGCTAGTCAACTCGCGGCCCGTGGGCCAAATCCGGCCCACCAATCATCTTTGTCTGGCCCTTCGACTGATTTTGTATCAAATTGCCTCGCCATCTGAAATATCAAAGCGCTCTCTGTGCAAACTCAGCAGTGAGTTTAACAACGCTCAATGGTGCATTCAACAGCATTCAGCCGTCATCAGTTGTCCAGATCTAGCCTGTTTAAACTTTTCTGGTGATAATAGTTTAGTTACATTGCTTTGCTTAACATGGATTTCACCGTTTAGGTAAGCATTTGATCATGTTTTTTGTTTTTTTCAATCAAATGTATATACATAAATTGCTTGGTTGTGTTGAGTGCGTTCAAATCTACAGATAAATTGGCACCGCAGTTGTTACAGAAATGTTGTCAGCACATATGCACATCTTAGGCAACAAAAGGGAAACTGATTATGAAAACCGAACGTTCAAAGAAAATGCACTGAATAGATTGCTTTGTTCACTATTCTTGAAGTGTCAAACGGGAATGTTTTATCTGTTCAGAGGTCTTTAGGGCTCATAAAAAAAAGTGAGTATGTGAAACTGAACCTGCAAATATCCTGATTATATTTGGTTCTATACAGCTGTGAGTCAGCCCTCTCAATCACGAACAGCATCAACTCAGTTTGTTCTTCTTTTGCCAATGATTATCTGTGCAAAAATCTGGCTCCTGCACAGGCTATTGTGTGCAAATTTACAATATTTGCAGGACTAATTTTTCCTCACTGAATAGAATGATACTTTATAGAGAAAATGAAAGAATAGACATTTTATCTCTTTTTTCCAAAAATAAAATTGAATTTAAATGCATTAAGTAAACATAACATTTCTATATGACCATTTATTTTTTCATATGTGGGTTGATATTGTGAGATGGCTTTAGCAGATCTAAATGTTTCTCCTCAGTTTTCATAATTTGTAAACAATAGTCCTAAAATGTCGAAATGATTATGTTTTTTTTTTTGTTTTTTTTCAAGTAAAGTTGTTCAAAAATTATTTGTTAGTTAAGAGTATAAGTAATTATTGTTTTTCAGCCAGATCTTATGAAGAAATTTATATCCAGATCTTAAAAAATTATAATTCAATATACAGTATACCCTGTGACTATTTTAATATGAATAAATGCACAGTATTAAGGGTGTTTTTAAGTAACATGTTATTTGCCATGAAAGTGCTAGCTCAGATGAATGCTCAAAAAATGTTGGCCCCCACCAAGTTTTCATCTGGATAATCTGCCCCTGCAAGAAAATAGTTGAAGAGCCCTATTATAGAGTAACAACGTTCCGCATCCACCCCCAATCCCCCCGCCCCCTCAGTAAACCCCGGGGCCCCAGAGTACCTTAATGTGGCCCTGCTCATAATGTTTACAATCACCCTGTTATTTAAATAATCTAGTGTTGAAATAGTTTGAATAACGCCCGGTTTAAGATACAGGATTTAAACTGGTCCGTAGGTCTCTCAGTTTACGAGTATAATTGACACAAAAGTAGTCTGATTTTTCCAGAGACAGCTTAGCTTAGACAGACCACTTGTATTAAAATATATGGGAGAAATTTGAACGGCTAGTATTGCGGGTGTATAAAAAGAAGTCCCGACATCCCGAGCGTCAATCACCATTTTGAAAGAGACATCGGCTGTCAGATTACTCAAGAAAAGTGCATGCTAATGCAGCTTGATGATTTTGCCTGATCTGAGCTACAGAAGCACAATTTATGATACTATTGCTGTCAGATTTTACTGCTGATTTGAAATATGTTATTTGATTGTAATCTTGACCAACCATTTTGGAGATTTCAGTCATTTTGCAGATTTCAGGAGCTGCACTTGTATGCCGCTTGTATCCATAGAAAATAGCAGCCTGGGATGGCCGCAGAGGGCACTGACTTGCAGGGTTGGGGAGTAATGAAATACAAGTAACGGGAATACGTATTTAAAATACAAAATATAAGTAACTGTATTCCACTACAGTTACAATTTAAATCATTGGTATTTAGAATACAGTTACATTCAAAAAGTATTTTGATTACTGAAGAGATTACTTTGCATTTTATTGTCATTTGTTTCATTTAATATTTAGTCCTTTCAGATGGAACACATTTATACATATAAATGATGCGATCCAAAGTGCATTTGAACAGCGGTGAAACACTTTCTTATGATGTGTTACATTCATACAAGCAGACAGAGAAGTAAGTTTGAAGTAAGTTTGGAGGAGAAGAAATAGAAATAAACCTTGTGTAAATTGTCAGCTTTACGCTAACCTAAAATGCTATTTCTAGCCATTTTACATGCACGTTACCAGGCACGATCATATTTTTTTATCAAGAAAATTCATGTGCATCATAAATTCTTTTTTCTAGTAAGACCTTTGATATTAGGGCAAAAATCGTATTCTTGATAATAATTTTTGTATTGTTTTCCTGTAAAAATATCTAAAAATCCTTAAAACAAGATCAGTTTGATTTATCTTGTTTTAGAAACAACACTGCACAAGATATTTAGTTTTTTCAGAGAATGTATTTTTAACATGTGTATTTTGTCTTACTGTACTGGCAGAGTTTTTATAGTCAAAACAAGTGAAAAAATCTACCAGCGCTGAAGAAGTAATCCAAAGTATTTAGAACATGTTACTGACCTTGAGTAATCTAATGAAATACATAACAAATGACATTTTACAGCATGTATTCTGTAATCTGTAGTGGAATACATTTCAAAAGTAACCCTCCCAACCCTGCTGACTTGCCTTCAAACGGACTTTGAGTAGTTCGTATGTTAATGTAATCTTGTGTTGAAGCAGTAAACGTATTTGGCTTGCTGTCCATATACTGGAGGGCTCGGAGCTCAAGATTTGATTCGAGTCCTGATTACCCCTCCCCCCTCCTGCTCGCGGGCTGTGATTTGTCAGATTAAAATTAACATGTTCCTCCCGAATCTCTGTTAATTAACTCCATTTGGGGTTACCCTTTGATTTTTGGACATAGTACCATGGTAATACCATGGTATTCTTTGATGCATCTTGCAGTACCATGTAAAAACCATGGTACATAAATAATTTAGTTGCTTGGTATCTATCAAAGTATCATGATATTACAGTTCATGGTATTACCATTTGACTCCATCACATAATGTGGCCTGTATGTGTAGCTGGGTGTGTCCTAAATATTGCTTTGCATACAACATGGACAATATTCTTTGCTCAAATACTGATTTTTTATTTTTTATTTTTTATTTTTTGGCTTTTGATAAGTTAATTTAACCTGAGGAATCAGAAGATAAATGAATCACATTGCTAAGAGTCTACAGTTTGCATCCTATGGAAGGAAAACCAGTTTTGCATGATGAAAGAAGCAAACCGCATACAGGGTAGACCACCTACAGAGGCTCCACTTAAAGCACTCAATATTCCATGAGCACATTGAGACCATCAAAGTGCTAAAACTCCCAGGAATAAATCAAAGTGAGTCCACAGAGTTTTGAGGGGTTTCAGCTGTTCAGCTATGAATACTGTCTTGAGCTCTATTACACAGCAAAGAATTGCCTGGAGACATGGAGGAACCACACATACCCACATACTCCACTTGTACCTGAGACTGTGGTGGAGGGACAGCCTGTCGGCAAAGAGCCCACGTCCCTGTGAAGACATGATACTCCTATTTGGTTTCATTTGCGATTCTTCCAGAATGTATCTGTCTAAAGTGTTGGTAGTGCCTTTTTGTCTGTACATAAATACACAGACCATTACACCACAGTTAACCACTTTTTAAGGTGATATTAAACTTTTTTCCATCCTACCACACAACAGCCCCTGCAGAGAGGGAAAATGATAGAGAGAGAGAGAGAGAGAGAGAGAGAGAAGCATTTAAAATATTTATTCAATAAATCTCCTTCCCTGACACACACATATTCCCACACTGTAATGACATACATCAATCGTACGCACACAAAATACAATTTAACTTGCAAATATTAAAGTGTGTCTTCATTTTGTTACCTATGCCAACACTCCTCCATCTACTTTATGGTCTTCTCTCTCTATTTCTCTTGTGCTCCTCAGACATTCTCTCCTTCCCTTTGGCCCCCTCCTGTCTGTTTGTGTCTTTTTAATGCTGCTATAAAGTAAATACGTGTTGTTGTTTTCGGAATTGTAATGGCATTTAAATGCTGTGACATGAAAAGTGAGGGAATAACAGTTTTGTTTGTATGTTGAGCTTCCATTTGTTCGTTGCCTTGAACCTTGAAAAGATGAGACATGTAAGATATTACATAATATCCATTAGGTCCTCGATAGAGTATAATCTGCTTTTCATGTCACATTTGCTTTTTATGACACTATTGGTTAGGTTTAGGTTTAAGGTTTATGTTAGGGTGGTAGGTTTTGCTGATTTGCTGTAAAACTCAATAGAGCATTAACCTTAAAAACCTTATTTCTTGGGAGCACATTTGTCTCGATTTTAGTGCCACACCGTGGACATTTCACATTGGAACTGCGGTGACCATGTAATGAACCACGTTATGAGATTTTGCAAAAATGTCACCATAGCCACGTAATTTTCATGAGATCAGTCATAAAATAATTTTTCAAATTAGGTGAGAATGTAAATACACCCAAAAATGTATTGGTGATTACACTTTGGGTGACACAGATCCCATCTTCCAGGTCAGTTCTGATTACTTGGTTTTGGAAAATCAAATCAAATCAAATCAAAATCAAATCACTTTATTGTCACACAGCCATATACACAAGTGCAATGGTGTGTGAAATTCTTGGGTGCAGTTCCGATCAACATAGCAGTCGTGACAGTGATGAGACAGTACCAATTTACAATAACATCAAATTAACACAGCACAATTTAAACATCTGATATACACATAATTACAACAATATACAAATAACAACATACACTGTACAGTATACAATACGCACTATATAGATACACATTATTCAATAAAAATAAAAATATATAAAAAAGTATATATAGTAGTATATATAGAATGTACAGTATTGTACTGTATTGACATTCAGGCTGTCGGTTGATAGTCAGTTGTTAAGAGAGAATATAATATAATAATAATATAATTTATGACAGTCCGGTGTGAGATATAAGAGTAAGGGTAATAAAGTGTAGTGCTGATGTATTTGATCGTGGGAGATCAAGAGTTCAGAAGTCTGATTGCTTGGGGGAAGAAGCTATCATGGAGTCGGCTGGTGCGGGTCCTGATGCTGCGATACCGCCTACCTGATGGTAGCAGTGAGAACAGCCCATGGCTCGGGTGGCTGGAGTCTCTGATGATCCTCCGAGCTTTTTTCACACACCGCCTGGTATATATTTCCTGGAGGGAGGGAAGCTCACCTCCGATGATGTGTCTGGCAGTTCGCACCACCCTTTGCAGTGCTTTGCGGTTGTGGGCGGTGCTATTTCCATACCAGGCGGAGATGCAGCCAGTCAGGATGCTCTCTACAGTGCAGGTGTAGAACCGTGTGAGGATGTGGCGGTTCATTCCAAACTTCCTCAGCTGTCTCAGGAAGAAGAGGCGCTGATGAGCCTTCTTCACAACGACTTCAGTGTGGATGGACCATGTGAGTTCCTCAGTGATGTGGACACCCAGGAACTTGAAACTGCTGACTCTCTCCACTGGTGCTCCTTTGATGGTGATGGGACTGTGTTCTCTGTCTTTTCTTCTGAAGTCCACCACAAGCTCCTTTGTCTTACTGACGTTGAGGGAGAGGTTGTGCTCCTGACACCAGTGTGTCAGAGTGTGCACCTCCTCTCTGTAGGCTGTTTCATCATTGTCAGTGATCAGACCTACCACCGTCGTGTCATCAGCAAACTTAATGATGGCATTGGAGCTATGTGTTGCCACACAGTCATGTGTGTACAGGGAATACAGGAGTGGGCTGAGAATCAGCCCTGTGGGGCTCCAGTGTTGAGGGTCAGTGAGGAGGAGATGTTGCTGCCTATTCTAACCACCTGGTGTCTGCTTGACAGGAAGTCCAGGATCCAGCTGCACAGTGAGCTATTTAAGCCCAGAGCCCGGAGTTTCTCATCTAGCTTGGAGGGCACTATGGTGTTGAATGCTGAGCTGTAGCTTACAAACAGCATTCTCACATAAGTGTTCTTTTTTTTCAGGTGGAAGAGAGCAGTGTGTATTGTAGATGCAATGGCATCATCAGTGGAGCGGCTGTTGCGGTAAGCAAACTGCAGCGGGTCAAGAGAGAGAGGCAATACAGAGCAGATGTAATCTCTGATTAGTCTCTCAAAGCATTTGCTGATGATGGGGGTCAGAGCAACAGGACGCCAGTCATTTAAACAAGTTATTTTTGATTGTTTTGGAACAGGCACAATGGTGGATGTTTTAAAGCATGTGGGGACTACAGACAAAGAGAGGGAAAGGTTGAAAATATCCGTAAAAACACCAGCCAGCTGGTTCGCGCACACTCTGATGACGCGGCCTGGAATACCGTCTGGGCCCGCAGCTTTTCGGATATTCACCCATCTGAAGGATCAGGTTACATCCGCTACAGAGACGGAGAGTGAACTAACCTCTGTAGCTTCAGCCGCGAGAGCTCTCTCTGCGAGGGCGGTGTTATTTCCCTCGAAACGAGCATAAAAAGTATTTAGCTCATCCGGGAAAGAGGCAGCGGTGTTCATGGCGGAGTTTTTATTCCCTTTAAAGTCTGTGATGATGTTAATTCCCTGCTACATGCTTCTAGAGTTGGTGGTGTTAAACTGTCCTTCAATCTTGCTCCTGTACTGGCGTTTTGCGGTTTTTCGGAGGGCATAACTGGCTTGTTTATGCTCCTCCGCGTTCCCGGAATTAAAAGTGGAGGTCCGCACATTAAGTGCCGTGCGAACATCGCTATTAATCCAAGGTTTCTGATTCGGATAGATCCGTATTGTTCTGGTCGGAACCACATCCTCTATGCACGTTCTGATGAAACACATTACGCTATCAGCGTAAAGCTCGATGTCGTCATCAGAGGCGGACCAAAACATCTCCCAGTCCGTGTGATCAAAACAGTCTTGTAGCGTAGAATCTGATTGGTCCTACCAGCACTGGATCGTTCTGAGGGTGGGTGCTTCCTGTTTCAATTTCTGCCTGTAAGCGGGCAGAAGCAGAATGGAAGAGTGGTCCGATTTGCCAAATGGTGGGCGGGGGAGGGATTTGTAGCCATCCCGGAAGGGAGAGTAGCAATGTTCCAAAACCCAGTCCCCTCGTGTGTTGAAACTAATGTGCTGGTGGTATTTTGGTGCGACTGATTTTAAACTGGCTTTATTAAAGTCCCCGGTCACAATGAACGCGGCCTCAGGGTGCGCGGTTTCCTGCTCACTTATACTCCCATACAGTTCCTTGAGTGCCCGGTCTGTGTCGGCTTGTGGGGGAATGTACACAGCTGTGATAATGATCACTGTGAATTCCCTCAGTAGCCAGAATGGTCGACACAGAAGCATAAGAAATTCCGGATCAGGAAAGAAGAAAGACTTGATAGAATGTACGTTCCTCTGATCACACCAGGATTTGTTGATCATAAAACATACACCACCTCCTCTGCTTTTACCTGAGAGGTCTTTCGCTCTGTCCGCTCGGTGCACGGAGAACCCCGCGAGTCTGGAATCTCCGCAGACATCCAAGTTTCCATAAGGCAGATAATGCAGCAGTCCCTTGTATCTCATTGGAAAGAGATCCGCGCTTTCAGCTCGCAAAGCTTGTTATCCAGAGACTGAACATTTGCCAGTAGAATACTGGATAGCGGGGGTCGATTTGCATGGCGTCTTACTCTGATGAGAATGCCGGCTCTGTTTCCCCTTTTCCTTTTGCGTTTCCGCGGCCGTGCTGCCCAGACAAAGGGCTCCGCTTGCGTGTTTGTAAACAGCGGGTCGGCATTGAGGAATGTGAAGTCCGGTTTACGGTGTGAAATTGCTGAACCAATGTCCAAAAGTGTTTGTCTGTCGTAGACAATAAGGCAGACAACATCCAAGACAAAAAACATAAGAATTGTGAATAAAACAAACAAAACACTACTATGTTGTGTCGGAGCTCTCAGCGCAGCAGCCATACTCGGTGCCATCTTGAGTCTAATGCAGCAGACTACAGTGATCTTGCACACTGGGTCTGTACAGCATAACTCCACCACTGCAAACCTGCTTATAACTTTTCATTTATAAGAAGAGTTCTTCATCTCCATCATTCGATCATCATTTGATCAATTACTACTACCATAATCAATAGAAAATTTACATGATTATTTTCAATAAATTACATTTTACAGCCTGCTTTCCTTGAGTGGTAATAGCGCTAATATTTGTGAATGTGGCAGACAAATAGTGCTAACCATTATGACTAACATGCAATCTTAATCCTAATTTACATAGAAAGGAGACGCATTTCCACAAAAATAACAACAATGCCTTGATTTAAACCCTCACACCTCAGCATTAAGCACCTGGTTTAATTGGATTTCACAAACATGGCTGTGTAGTGAATTTGCCCCTAAACATTTGGGTTGCAAACAAAAGCCTCTGTTTTCCTTTTTTTAAATTTATTTATTAATTTTTTATCCCCTTTTCTCCCAATTTGGAATGCCAAATTCCCACTACTTAGTAGGTCCTCGTGGTGGCGCAGTTACTTACCTCAATCCGGGTGGCAGAGGACAAGTCTCAGTTGCCTCCGCTTTTGTGACTGCCAATACACGCATCTTATCACATGGCTCGTTGTGCATGACACTGCGGAGACTCCGCCTGTGGAGGCTCATGCTACTCTCCGCGATCCACGCACAACTTAACACGAACCCCATTGAGAGCGAGAACCACTAATCTTGACCACAAGGAGGTTACCCCATGTGACTCTACCCTCCCTAGCAACCGGGCCAATTTGGTTGCTTAGGAGACCTGGCTGGAGTCACTCAGCACACCCTGGATTCGAATTTGCGACTCCAGGGATGGTAGTCAGCGTCAATACTCGCTGAGCTACCCAGGACCCCAAGCCTCTGTTTTCCATAATGCAGACATACCATATAGTTTTCAGCAAGGCACAAGTGCTCTGTTCTGAGAATTTCATTTTAAGAGATTATGTGAAATGGATGTTGCAATATAACATTGAGCTCGCAGCTGCATTAAAATTGCATGCTATAAACTGTCTCGCCACACTTTTTTTGCCTGTCCTCCCCCTTTTTCTATTTCACTCCTATTCTCTATCAGAGCGAGAGATATATGTGCCAAGCAGACATAATAAAAAAGAAAGGCAGAGGGAGGGCTAGAAAAAAAAAAACAAGCAGGTCACAATTTGACGTTTTTGTTTGCACATTTTGAGTTTTGGTATTCATGAATCAAATCATTAATTAAGTAGCCATCACACCAGCCAAACAGACAGGAATGTTGTCTTATTTCAGCCCATGCAGGAAAACAAACTTAGAACCGTTAACACTTTTATGTGTGATTCATAAGCAAAGTTTTTATTTTTATGACAAAGTATGCTGCGGTTACCAAATCCATTTGAAACAATTATTGTAATTACAGATGGCACAGTGACTGTATTGTGTTGATGTGTTCAAGGTAATGGGTTACATGTAAACATATTAGGCTAATTGCAGAGACAGAGGGGTGATTAAAATGTTATTAGTTTGTTTTTTTGTTTTTTTGTTTTTTTTTGGGGGGGGGGGGGGGGGTTAATTTGTGTAGGTCTGCATGCAGGGTTGGGAGGGTTACTTTTGAAATGTATTCCACTACAGATTACAGAATACATGCTGTAAAATGTAATTTGTAACATATTCTATTAGATTACTCAAGGTCAGTTACGTATTCTAAATACTCTGGATTACTTCTTCAGCACTGGTAGATTGTTACACTTGTTTTGACTATAAAAACTCTGCCAGTACAGTAAGACAAAATACACGTTTTTTGTGTAGGTCTGCATGCAGGGTTTAGAGGGTTACTTTTGAAATGTATTCCACTACAGATTACATGCTGTAAAATGTAATTTGTAACGTATTCTATTAGATTACTCAAGGTCAGTAACTTATTCTAAATACTTTGGATTACTTCTTCAGCGCTGGTAGATTTTTACACTTGTTTTGACTATAAAAACTCTGCCAGTACAGTAAGACAAAATACACATTAAAAATACATTCTCTGAAAAACCTAAATATCTTATGCAGTGTTGTTTCTAAAACAAGATTAATCAAATTGATCTTGTTTTAAGGATTTTTAGATATTTTTACAGGAAAACAATACAAACATTATTATCAAGAATATGATTTTTGCCCTAATATCAAAGGTCTTACTAGAAAAAAGAAATTATGATCCAACGTGAATTTTCTTGATAAAAAAATATGATCGTGCCTGGTAATGTGCATGTAAAATGGCTAGAAATAGCATTTTATCTTAGCATAAAGCTGACAATTTACACAGGTTTATTTCTATTTCTTCTGCTCCAAACTTACTTCAAACTTACTTCTCTATCTGCTCATATGAATGTAACTCATCATAAGAAAGTGTTTCACCGCTGTTCAAATGCACTTTGGATCGCATCATTTATATGTATGAATGTTTTCCATCTGAAAGGACTAAATATTAAAATAAAATTCAAAGTAATCTCTTCAGTAATCAAAGTACTTTTTGAATGTAACTGTATTCTAAATACCAATGATTTAAATTGTAACTGTAGTGGAATACAGTTACTTATATTTTGTATTTTAAATACGTATTCCCGTTACATGTATTCCGTTACTCCCCAACCCTGTCAACATGCGCCTTTGCATATCGTGTTAATCTTCCAGATACCACACTAATGATTTTACAACAATAATGGTGTGGTTTAATCGAAATAAATTGCCATCATTACAGAGTGAGCACTGCCAATCTGATGGCTGTGGGCAGCAAAGTGTTGGGGTCAGTATGAGCGCTTACTCTCTTTCTCTACACCATTCCTCACTCTCTGCAGTTCTATTTTTCCTTTTCTCCTCACTACCTCCTTTTGCTTTATTTTATCTCCCAAATTCCCATTTTACCATCTTATCTTGCTCCTTTGCTTATTTAATTCCTTGTTTCTTCTCTGTTCATTGTTCTTTAATTTTTTTCTTCAGTGCCAAAGTCATGGGTTTGATTCCCAAGGAACCCACAAAATAAACTGGGATTGAAAAAAGTATTTAAATATCAAAAAATGACAAACTTCACGTTAAAAGGAATAGTACATCCAAAAATAAAAATTCTCTCATAATTTCCTCACCCTCATGCCATCCCAGATATGTACGATTTTCTTTCTTCTACTGAACATAAACAAAGATATTTAGAAGAATATTTCAGATCTGTAGTTCCTCACAGTGCAAGTGAATGGGTACCAAAATTTTAAATCTCCAAAAAGCACACAAAGGCAACATAAAAGTAATCCATACAACTCCAGTGATTGAAAAAATGTCTTAAGAAGCTATATGATAGATGTGGGTGAGACACAGATTAATATTTAAGATCCTTTTTATTATAAATTCTCCTTCCTGCCCAGTAGGTAGCGATATGCAAGAAGAATCCAAATCGGCAGAAATGCAAGAAGAAGAATGTGAAAGTGAAAGTGGAAATCATTGTAAAAAAAAAGAACTTAAATATTGATCTGTTTCTCACCCACACCTATAATATCACTGGTAACAATTTACAATAAGGTTCCATTTGTTAACATTAGTTAGTGCATTAGTTATCATGAATAAACAATTAACAATATATTTGTTACAGCATTAATTAATCTTTGTTAATGATAGTTAATAAAAATACAATTGTTCATTGTTAGTTCATGTTAGTTCATAGTGCATTAACAAATGTTAACAAATACAAAATTATTAGTATATGCTGAAATGAACATTAACTAAGATTAATAAATTCTTAAGTATTGTTCATTGTTAATTCATGTTAACTTATGTTGTTAACTAATGTTAACAAATGGAACCTTTTTTGTATAGTGTTACCATATCACTTCTGAAGATTTGGATTAAACCTCTAGAGTTGTATGGATTACTTTTATGCCGCCTTTATGTGCTTTTGGACATGCAAAGTTTGGTCAACATTCACTTGCATTGTCTGGACCAACCAAGCAGAGATATTCTTCTAAAAATCTTCGTTTGTGTTCTGCAAAAGGAAGAAAGTCATGCACCTCTGGGATGGAGTGAGGGTGTGAGGGTGATCCGACAATTTAAATTTTAGGGTGAACTATTTCTCCAATATGGAGATGGAAAAAGTAGCTTTCATAGCTCCTAATAAATTTTTAGCTTCAATAGATTGATTGTTAAACACCAGAAGAAAAACAAGGAGATATAAATAGCTGTGTGTGTTTTTAATCTTTCCTAACAGCTAAAAAAAAAAAAAAAAAATGGCATATCAGTTTTTGTCATGATTCAAATATTTACTTTGTTTGAACAGGCTCCTCTGTCTCATTTGTTGTTTTTTATTTTATCTGTATCAGACAAGGTCTCTCACTTTGAACTAATGAACTGTCAGCTATGACTTTTCAATCGGCTGCAAGACAGAAAGCAGGTAAAAAATAATTACTGTGAATACAAGCACATGCATGCACACATACAAACACTAACACACACACGCATGCATGCACTCACACACACACACACACACTGACACACACACACATCTCAGCAAAATAAGAAAGAAACATTTCAGCATATATGAATTCCAATTTAATTTGCAGACATCAGCTTTAACGCTTGTCTTGAATGGTATGGAAACTCCATGTCTGCAAGCTAAGTCAAGGTCAGATCTTAATAAGACAATAATGTAGCCAAACTTCTGAGAAAACAACCCTCTGTTTCTACTCAGCTCATACAAAAATGTTAAATGTTAAATAGTAAATATTGGATATTTTTGCCAAGATGTACATTAACAAAACATTCTACCATGGTACAGTCACAATATCAGCGGGTAATACAATGGTACTTTTATGTATACTATGGTACTGAATGATTCAGTTAAAAACTTGGTTATGGTCAAATCAAAATGATGTTTAGTGTTTTTTTTTTTTTTTTTCATGGAGCTAGCAGGGGTAAAATGTTTTTGATGTGCTACTTGTGTATGTTTGGAGATTTATGCTGTGATTTGTTTCAGACTGTTATGATTATATGTTTTTGAGAATTTATTTATGTATTGAATGTTTTTCTTTGGCTTTGTGTATGGTTCTCTTTTTAACAGCCTTGAG
Organism: Myxocyprinus asiaticus; assembly: GCF_019703515.2. Taxonomy (NCBI): domain Eukaryota; kingdom Metazoa; phylum Chordata; class Actinopteri; order Cypriniformes; family Catostomidae; genus Myxocyprinus; species Myxocyprinus asiaticus. Next base: position 17,774,175 of record NC_059366.1, read on the forward strand.
AAAGCAGATTAAAATTATCCATTTTGGCTTAATCTGGCACGTTTATACCACTGTGTGATGTCAATTGATGTATAATATGATACATACATGTATACATTGGATTACCATGGTACAAGCTAAACATAAATAAATTAAATTAAAAAAAAAAATTTAAAAAAAAAACATGGTACTTTTTTTTAAGTGTGGGTTTACTTGTTTATTTGACTTCCATAATATGTTGTTAACCTTCACATTGAACAGCTGCTTACCATCCCAATGGGTAATACATTGCACAATCAAACAAGAGTTCTTTTAAGGCTTTCACACTGCTGATGTTAATCTTGGTCTGCACGGAACATATGTTGTGCATGCACTGTAGTGGGAGTCTGTGGACCACTGAACAGCCTGAAAGAGGCAGAGACTTTTCTGTGTAGAATCCAGAACAGGCACAGTGTACCATACACTACAAGTTTATCTTCTGGGGAAAGGTGTTTATTAGCCAGCAGAGCCCGAATGTCTGTGTTTACTGTGGGCTATCACATTGTGTAAATGTACACACATGGATGAATAAATACACCAAATGAAGAGAAACAAAAGAACTTGCAATGTTCATTTAGATGTAACCCCTTTCCTCCAACAAATGATTAGTGAGCTTGTATGATTTGCTCTAATGCTAAATTGCCTTTCCATAGCTGTACATAACCATACATATTATGCAAAACAGCCGTGGATGGATCTTCTATTAAATGAGCCCTTTCTGTGTCCTACTTAGCTGCATTCTCTATGAAAAATGCATGCCTACTCCATTGTGATTTGTCTCTTGCTCCTTTTCCATGATGAATGACTATATCTTGTAAGATAGAAATCTCTACAGGCAACAACCTTATTTGCTACAAATTACTAACAAAACCTGCTTGAATTTCATATAGTTTTTGAAACGAATTACAAGTGTAATAAAATCTTCAGAGAAAAACATGCCAATTTAAAGTCTATTAAGTGTTTAATTTGTCAAATGGCAGGCTATAGCAGGCTTATGAAAGTGTATTTAGCTGCCTGTCATGGCAGTGCTCTGACATTGAGGTGTATGAATTTCAGGAATGAGGAAAAAATCTTGATCCTTTCATCTTCTGACTTTTTCGCACTTATTTCCCCAGAGATATGTATTTTTTTTTTTTTTTTTAAGTCTGTAGTTCACACCCTGACTCCTCTATGAACCAGCTAAATATTATACACACACCAATGCTGCAAATAAGAAATCTTCTCACTTTTATTAGTGAAGAGGTGGGAAGTGCAACATAATTAAGCTTACTGTGTTACAGAGAACACAACAAAGCTGTAAACTCATACCCCCAGCACACACTTTCACACACAAACAAAAAAAAGGCAAAACCTTGAGGCTAATTTTTATTTGATGTTTGAGCTCAAAGCGGACCAAGAACAAAGAGATAAAAACTGCTTTCTTAATTTCTCTGAGACAGAATATTCTTAATTTTCTTTTGTACAGCATCTTGTGGAATTGAAACAAAGTGATTGTGTTTCTCAGCATTGCTTTGTCAGAGCAAACAAACAGCAATCACAGCAGGGGTGTTTTTCTACATCTTTTACTTATTGAAAACAATGAACCGAGTCAGACTTAAGGGAAAAGTAAAAAAAAAAAAAAAAAAAAAAAAAAAAAAAAAAAAAAAAAAGAAAAGAAAATGAAGATTACAATTCTTGGGAAACAAAACCTATATCAGTATCTTATTCCATGGAACACAAAAGGACGTGTTTTGCATAATGTCCAAGCTACTCTTTTCTATACAATGAGGGCAAACCAGTGGCCGTCAAGATCCCCCCAAAAAATAAAATAAATAAATAAATAAATAAAACACATAAAGCATAAAACAGTTTGATAAGTCATTATTCTTTGGTAATCTTCCCCTCCACTGTAGCTTAAAAAATGCTCATTTGCGAGAGCCACGTGATGCCATGCGGAGGGCAGACGTGTGAGAGACAGCTCTGTGCACTTTGCTAATTTTTGTAAATTATTTTCATGATATAATCCGGTGAAATTCAATACACCCAGTTACACATTTACTGTTTGAGGTAAACATGGCAAAGTCAAAAACCTCGGGCTCTGGAGACATTAAAAGACACTTACGGGTTCAAGATGAAAGCCCAGACAGGTCTGTGGACCGGGGACTCGATTTGGAACTGTCCAACATGTCAGTGATGTTGACGAAGGTATTTGTGGACTTGGAGGATCTCGCTGTAATACATCGATCGATTACAGTGATGGAAAAAAATTATCTGAGCTAGTCACAAGAGTGACAGATGTTGAAAAACGAATCGATTATTTGGAGTCATCAGAGAGGGAATTAGCCGCTAATCCACCCGTGACCAAAGTTGATTTGGAACGTGTTCTTGAAAAGCTTGAAGATTTTGAGAATAGAAGCCGCAGGAATAACATTTGAATTGTTGGAATTCCTGAGCATGAGGAGGGCAGAGATATGGTGAAATTCCTAGACGAGCTTTTCCCGAGTCTGCTCGACATAACAGGCCACAAGCTGGAAATCGAGTGAGCTCACAGAGTCCCAGCTTACAGATCTGCTGAGGGAGAAAGGCCCCGATCGATTCTGGCCAAATTTTTGAGATCATCCGATAAAGATTTAAGTCGTGTTGCGCCAGGCGAGGAGCAAAGGAAAGCTTTCTTGGAAGAATTATAATATTTTCTTAGTTCCCGGACTTTGCGAATTCGACAAGAGAGAAACGCGATCGGTTTAAGGAATGCAAGAAACTCTTACATCAGCGGAAGATCACTTTTGCTCTGATGTTTCCGGCCAGACTGAGAATAAACACCAAGGACGGCAGCAAAGTATTTACATGTCCCAATCAGGTAATGTATTTTATTGAAACAATGGGTGAGTAACCATTGGGTGTTTTTCTTGTGAGTGGATTGACTCACTGTACATACTCTGGCTTTCGGAGGAAGCTGGGTGCCATTTTTGTTTCTTTTTGCGTTGGCTCCGCTGAGTGGCTGGAGTTTGTTTTGTTTTGTGGATTAACACTTTTCCTTAAAGAAACTTTTGCATTGACGGAAGAACACTTTTACAATGAAGTTCCAAGGCAGATTGAGAATAGACACTATGGATGACCGCAAAATATCTACATGCCCACACAAAGGATGTCTTTTATAAAGTTGCCGGACTGTGTAAATCACGGGATATACTTTTATGCGGCCTCCGAGTTTCCTTTTGTGCTGGTTCAGCCTAGCGGTTGGAGCTTGTTTTGTTAAATAACACTACTTCGGGACAGTTATGGATGAATCTGTCCTTGTGCTTTTGCCTCCTGTTGGCTGGAGTATGATTTGTGGAGTATTTTCATGGGACATTGGAATGATTATGTCATCTGCTGCACTCATCAGCTGGCTCACTGAAGATTCGTTTGTCTGACCGAGGAAAAAGAACGGCTTTATATCGGCTGGAATTTGTTTTGTGAAGGAACACACCTTTGAGACAGTTCTGTGAATGAGTCTACACGTTCTTTGTGTTTATTCTGCCTATTGGCTGGGGTTTGTTTTACAAAATATTAAATGTTATGTAATTTTGCCTTACAAATTTGTGAGGCAAAATTGAGCAATATGATGGCAAAGTTGTCGCAGGGGCTCTCGTAGGCGTACATGGACTCTTTGAGTTTAAAGGGATTGACGCCGGTTGGCGCTGTCGTGCGCGGGGTTAATGCGCACGTTTTTCTTTTTTCTGTTTGTTTTGTTCGGGGGGAAGTTCGGGGTTTTATTGTTGCATTAATTTGAAATGTTATTTTTTCTATTATATCAAAATGTCAAATGTTAATATGAGTGTACTATCTCTCTCCACATGGAATGTGAATAAGAAATATGATATAGTGTTTCTTCATGGGTAGTAAAAGGTGCCCCCCACGATCTGTCAGCTCCTCATGCACTTCCGGGAAGAATGGAACCGGGGCGGGGCATGGCCGTGAGCGGTCGTGAGCGGCACTCTGGGCCCAGGAACCAATCATTGAGCTGCTGGGGTTCTCCGTGTCGGCCTGAGACTGGGCAACCATACCCGAAGGAGGAAGCCCAGCCGAAGTCTCCATGTCAGAGTGGACGAACCCGCTCTCCAATGTTGCACTCGATAACTCATCATCTTCCCGGGCCCCGAATAAGAGGTCGAACTCACCCTGAGACGAGCCAGCGGTCTCTTCCGAGAGCCCGACCGGGGCAAGCGAGCGTGCTGAGGAATGGGAGGTCCGTGGGGGGTTATCCGGCAATTACTCCCATTGGAGTCCCCAAATCATCCCCAGTGCTAACTGACGCGGCCTCATACCCGTAGGTAGAAGGACCGAGGTGGGGAGCCACTGGGGTGGCTTGCTTTCTTACGAAGGCAAGCCGTGACCACAACGTTGCCACGGTCATGTTCTCGTAATGAGGAAAAGACCCATCCACGAACGAAGTCTCCGCGTGGGCAGCACCCAGACACATAAGACAGTGATCGTGGCCATCAGAAGCGGAGAGATAACGACCGCAACCAGGAATAACACACAAATGGAAAGGCATCTTTAAAAAGACGTTCCGTGTGTGCCGCTCTTTTAGAATTTAAAATATACTCTTTTTTTAGAATATACTCTTTTTGTTTGTTCTGCCGAAGCGCCCAGGGGCGTTATCTGCACTCTACGGGTGCAGAGGGGGAGAAGACGCTGAAATGTGCCGTAAAATCCAGCAGTTTGAGGTGAATTGAATTCAGAGCACTGAATGCAATCGCTCGGCTCCGAAGAGAAAATCTGAATAAGTGGTTGCATACCAGCTCCTTTTATACCCGTATGTCCGGGGGAGTGGCATGCAAATCCCACTCGCCAATTCCCAGAGGCCTTTTCTCCAAAAGTAGAGGTGTTTAGGGCTCCCAAGAGTGACCCCTAGTGTCATTACATCGACACAACATCCAGTGAGTGACAGTGTTGTAACTTAGCAATATTTCTGAGGTGAAAAAATGCAGTTATACAAATATTGGAATTTGTTTTTCAAAGATTAGATTGCTATCAAATCTAACACCTGCATTTTTTGCATCTCATCCATCAAGAGTCAGATTATACTGTATTTCAGCTGCTTATTTTTAGAGGTTTTTGTTCCAATAATTATTGCCTCTGTTTTATCGGAATTGTGTAGGAGCAAATTTCTAGCCATCCACTTTTTTATACTCATTGAGTATAAAATGTCACTCACTTTTATACTCATCCATCCAGTCATTTGTACACTCTGTTAATTTGGAAAATTGCTGGTTTTGAAGAAATATAAAGTTGGGTATCGTCGGCATAACAGTGAAAACTAATTCCATGGTTCCTGATAATGTCTCCCAGGGGAAGCATGTATAAGGAGAAAAGTAGAGGATCTAAAACCAGGGACTAAAATAGGTTCAAGGAACGAAAATGAAAAACAAAAGCGAACAAATTTTTTAGCAGAACATAACCGAAAACTGAAACAAAGAGATTTTAAATTGTTCCGGAGTGAAAACTTTATTTTTAAATGCTGATAACCAATTATAACTGGTTAATATTCGTTCTGATAATTTTTCATGATACCAAAAGCCAAAGGGTTTATCACAGAAAATGTTTGGAGCTACACCACTTCATGTTGCCCGAAAAATGAAACATGTTCTTTGATCCTGAAGGAAACTGCTGCATCACACATTTCTTTGCCCAATTGCCTGTTGTGGGTGTTGCATTCTGTGAATGAAGTCCTTTTTAACAACTATGTATAATTACTACATATACATGCACGGCTAATCTAGGTACAAGGAAAGAATTATTAGGGGTAAAAAGTACTTTTCTCAGTTGTTTCCAAGTCTTTGCTGAATTATTGTTATATATGATACATTAATACAGATTTGATGCTGCCAGGTTTTCATTCAGAAGCAGATCTGTACTTAAAATTATGCTTAACTGTTAATTAACTGCTTGTTATGATTTCTATGCTGATAAATCCACCACACAAGACGAAAATTAATTGCTTATTTTCGCTTATTTTGGTGAGGGGAGTGGATTATTTTTTTTCATTTTAAAAAGAACGTTATTAACTGTTCTTTTATTTTGTTCTAACCAGTAACCTTTTGGAAAGGAGGCTGAGGAACTTCTGAACAAGAACAAAAAAATACAGTTTTTGCTCAGAATGAACCAAAATGAAAAGCATTTCGTTTTTAGTCCCTGCCTAAAACTGATCATTGTGGCATTTCATACTTAAGTTTAAGTTGATTTGACAGTTCCTCATTTACACAGACAAAGTGGTAGTGGTCAGAGAGATAGGACCTAAACCAAGCTAATAAGTGCAGTCTCTGAACTATGATGGGAACAAAATCCTGACTGAAATTTTTCATATGTACCATTTCTCTGTAAAAATGAACAGTTGGGAGGACACTATCTTTTCTAGTATTTTCGACATAAATGGGAGATTTGAAATCAGTCTATTACTAGCCAATTCTCCTGGATCAAGCTGTGGTTTCTTGATAAGCGGTTTGATAACTGCCAGTTTAAAGTTTCTTGGGACATGCCCTAAAGATAATGAGGAGTTAATAATATTAAAAAGCGGTTCTGAGATTACAGGAAACACCATTTTTAGTCGGTTTAGTCGGTATTGGATATAACATACATTTTGTTGATTTTTATCGTTTTTGTTACCACTTCCTGACCTATAACAACAAAGGATTGAAGTTTCTCATAGGGAATAATTTGAGTCTTCTGAGGTGCTGTGGCAGATGGATGCATAATTCCAATTTTGTTTCTGAAGACTTCAATGATTTTATCAGCCCATATGGTCACCTACACTTCTAGGTTTACTCACTGTGGGACAGTGATTTTAAGTCATTACTATGCTGTGATGGAATATCTGGTTCAATTGAAGTTTTTTTCCTAACCAATTTAGCCACAGTACTGAATAAACACCTAGGATTGTTGAGGTTATTTTCTATGAGTTTTCTCAAATATGTAGACTTAGCAGTTTTTAGAGCCTGTCTGTAGTTAGAGACTCTATCCTTCCATGCACTGCGAAATACCTCTAATTTTGTACTCTTCTACTTGCGCTCCATTTTCCGAGCTGCTCTCTTGAGAGCATGAGTGTGATCATTGTACCATGGTGTGGGATTTTTCTCTTTAACTTTCTTTAATCGAAGGGTGGCGACACTATCTAGAGTGCTAGAGAAGACTGTGACCATATTTTCTGTGACAACATCAAGTTCTTCTGAACTTTTTGGCATACTGAGTATTTGAGACAAATCTGGACAATTATTAATGAAGCTATCTTTAGTTGAATGATAACGTTGCATAGATTGAGTGACTTTGCTAAGTGCAGCATACAAGAGACAAGATAATGATCTGAGATATCATCGCTCTGCAGCAGAATTTCTATATCAACATCAATTCCATATGACAAAATTAGATCTAGCATATAATTTTGCCGATCAGCTGGATCTGTCACATTTTGTCTAACCCCAATAGAGTTGAGAATATCGATAAATGCTAGTCCCAGAGTATAATTTTCATTATCTATGTGGATGTTGAAGTCACCGATGATTAAAGCTCTATCCACAGCAACTATTAGATCATTAGATAATCAGCAAATTCTCAAAGGAATTCAGAATATGGCCCTGGTGGTCTATATACTGTTGCAAGAATAAAAGATGACAAATATATTTTATTTATATCTGACGATGTCACATTAAGCATTATCAGTTCAAAAGAATTAAACTTATATCCTGACCTTTGTGTAACACTAAAAATAACAATCTAAAAATACAACAATCTTAATAATAGGAATAACAATCTAAAAAAATCTAGGTTTAGCATTAGTCAGCACTTGTAAATGTGATCTGATGTCAGATGCTCTGGCACCCGAAATGCATTTAAAAATAGAGGCTGGCATCCGCTTTCTATTTTTATCGCAATTAAACTGCGTGCATTTTACAGCGCGCACCCGTTTTTCTCCTCTGTGTTACACGGATTATTGCATTGATCTCAAAGCACCGCTTATCAAGAACAACCATAATAACAAACAATTGCGTGAGGGATTCACATCGATCTCAAACCCTCACTGCTGAGGAACAACAAACAACAACAACAATCAATTGCAGTAAGTCATGGCATCTGCTCATGTTATTTCTTCCTGCATTGCATGTCACATGTTTACAGTAGCTTCTTCCATCAGCAGTGAGGGATTCACATGTGATAAATGTAAGGAATTAGTCAGGCTGATGGAGAAGGTTAATGAGTTAGAGACACGCATCCAAACGCTAGTGGAGGTCAGTGAGAAAGAGAGGCTGGTAGATACTGTTTCGGATGCGGGCAGTACAGAGAGCAACACACACACTTTGGTTCTGGCTCTAGTGCCCCCGCAGCAGGGCGTTTGGATGACGTCTTGGCAGCATAGTCGCTCAGCAAAGCGACACCACTCTCCCGTTCCTGTTAGGATTTCCAATTTTCCGTAGATTTTCTAAAATTGTTATTCATGTCAGCACTAATGATGTCTGGCTTCGCCAGTCAGAAATCACTAGAGATCATGTTAAAGAGGTGTGTGAATTTGCAAAAACGATGTCAGACACTGTAATATGCTCTGGTCCCCTCCCTGCTCATTGTGGTGATGAGGTTTATAGTAGATTAGTGTCACTGAATGGCTGGATGTCAGAGTGATATCTGGAGAATAGAATAGGATTTATAGACAATTGAAAGAGTTTTTGGAGTAGACCTGACCTGCTAAAGAGAGATGGACTCCATCCCTCCAGGGAAGGTGCCACTCTCCTCTCTATTAATTTGCCTCATAGTTTTAATAATGATAGTATTTGACTAACTGGGGTCCAGGTCAGGAAGCAGACAAACTGGTTAATCCGAACATCTGCTAGCTGCCTTGAGACATCACACAGGTCACATAAACTACAACACATAAAGACTGTATCACCTGTATATCACATAGAGACTGTGTCTGTTCCCCGAACTACCAAACACAAAACTTTCACTAAATCATTTAGAAAAAAATTAAGGTCAAACATGAACAAAACAAAAAACTAAAGATAAACATCATATGAAGGTAGGGCTACTAAACATTAGATCTCTTTCTACTAAAGCAATAATTGTAAATAAAATTATTACAGATCATAGTTTGGATGCGCTCTGTTTGACTGAAGCCTAGCTTAAACTGGATGAATATATTAGTTTAAATGAATCTAATCCCCCAGGTTATTGTTATAAACATGAGCCTCATCTGAAGGGTTGAGGAGGAGGTGTTGCTACAATTTAAAGTGAAGTTTTTGGTGTTACTCAGAGGACAGGATATAAATGTAAGTCTTTTGAATTAATAATGCTTAATGTAACACTGTCAGATATAAATAAAAAAAACTCTGTTGTCTTTTACCCTTGTTACAGTATATAGATCACCCGGGCCTTATTCTGATTTCCTTGGTGAATTTGCAAATTTTTTATCAGATCTCATAGTTACTGTAGATAGAGCTTTAATTGTTGGTGACTTCAACATTAACATAGATAATGAAAATGACACATTGGGATTAGCATTTATCAATATTCTCAACTCTCTTGGAATCAGACAAAATGTAACAGGACCAACTCATCACCATAATCATACACTAGATTTAATTCTGTCATATGGAGTTGATGTTGATACTATAGAAATTCTGCCACAGAGCATGACATCTCAGATCATTACCTCGTCTCTTGTATACTGCGATCAGCTAATGTTACTCAATTTACACCACGCTATTGTTCAGGTAGAACTATTCTTCGACCACTAAAGATAGCTTCACTAATATTCTTCCAGATCTATCTCATACACTCAGTAACCCCAAAGCCTAGAAGAACTTGATGAAATAACAGAAAATATGAATACAGTCTTCTCTAGCACTCTTGATAGTGTCGCCCCCCTTCGATTAATGAAAATTAAAGAAAAAAGCTCTGCACCATGGTACAATGATCACACTCATGCTCTCAAGAGAGCAGCTCGGAAAATGGAGCTCAAGTGGAAGAATACAAAATTAGAGGTATTTCGTGGTGCATGGAAGGATAGTGTTTGAAACTACAGACAGGCAATAAAAGCTACCAGGTCAGCATATTTTAGCAAACTCATAGAAAATAACCACAACAATCCTAGGTGTTTATTCAGTACTGTGGCTAAATTGGTTACGAATAAAGCCTCAACAGAACCAGATATTCCATCGCAGCACAAGAGTAATGACTTCATGAATTTCTTTACTGATAAAATTGAAATAATCAGAAATAAAATTGAAGTTATGCAATCATCTGTCACAGTATCTCAGAAAACAGTGTCTCATAATTTTCCTCACGTGCAACTTCAATCCTTCGCTGTCATAGGTCATGAAGAGCTAACAAAACTTATCGAAACATCAAAAGCCACAACATGTATGTTAGATCCAATACCAACCAAGCTCTTAAAAGAGGTATTCCCTGTAATCTCAGAATCTCTTCTTAATATTAACTCCTCGCTATCCTTAGGACATGTCCCAAGAAATTTTAAAATGGCAGTTATCAAACTGCTTATTAAGAAGCCACAACTTGATCCTGGAAAACTGGCTAATTATAGGCTGATTTCAAATCTCCCGTTTATGTCGAAAACACTAGAAAGGGTAGTATCCTCTCAAATATGTTCATTTCTACTGAGAAATAGTATATATGAACAATTTCAGTCAGGATTTAGGCCCCATCACAGTACAGAGACTGCACTTATCAGAGTTACAAATGACTTGCTCTTATCATCTGATCGCGGCTGCATTTCACTTCTAGTGCTTTTAGATCTTAGTGCTGCATTCAACACAATAGATCACGACATTCTCTTGAACAGGCTAGTGAATTATGTTGGCATTTGTGGAGTTGCATTAGCATGGTTTAGGTCCTATTTTTCAGACCGCTACCACTTTGTCTATGTAAATGAGGAATTGTCAAACCAAACAAAAGTCAAGTATGGAGTGCCACAGGGATCAGTTTTAGGGCCTCTGCTTTTCTCCTTGTATATGCTTCCCCTGAGAGATATTATCAGGAACCGTGGAATAAGTTTCCACTGTTATGCCGACGATACCCAACTTTATATTTCTTCAAAACCTGATGAGATTTCACATTTCTCCAAATTAGCAGAGTGTATCAATGAAATAAAAGATAGGATGGCCAGAAATTTCCTTCTACTCAATTCCAACAAAACAGAGGTACTAATTATTGAACCAAAAACCTCTAAAACAAGCCGCTAAAATACAATTTGACTCTCGATGAATGTACTGTTACATCGTCTTCAACAGCGAAGAACTTAGGTGTTATATTTGATACCAGTCTGTCCTTTGAAAATCAAATTACCAATGTTTGTAGAACAGCATTCTTCCACCTAAGAAATATTGCTAAATTACGACACATGCTCTCTGTTGCTGATGCCGAAAAACTAATGTAGGGCTTTACTGGTTGTTGAGATCAGTGTTACTATCAGAAATAATTAATAATTATTTCTGTAGTTATTAATCAATATTTAAATTAATTAATTGGATCTAACTCATTAAAACCTCATATGGGACTCCAGTAAATGTAGTGTGCTACGTTTAGGAGCAAGTTTGGTTATTAGCAATAATTAATAATTATCAAAGATAATTATTAATTACAAAAATCAATAGAACATTGATAAGAATCAATGTTAGCTTTTTTAATCCTTTAAAATCAACACTTATCAAAGATAATCGTTAATTGTTAACATCGATGAAACATTAATTACAATTAACACTAGCTTATTGATCATTCAAATTCAATCAAAGGTAATTATCAATTATCAAAAATCAATAGAATAATAATAAGAATTAACATTGACGGGGCACCACCCTGAAATCAGGGACTAATAACCGAATATTAAAACAGCCTCAATATTAGATTGTTTTCTTAGGAAAATCGACATCCGAAGAATATCGATTTTTGGGAAAAAAAACAGTGAATGAAGGTTTGAATCCGAGCACTGACATCCCATCAGCATGACACAGGCGTATGCAAAACAAACCAAAACACTTCTCTTTGTAATATAAACAAAGTTTATTTATGCAGTAATATCAATTAATAATTAATACAATGCAGTCAATAAACTTCCGACTTACAACTACAAACTAAACAGTGATATGATTAGATATGGAAATAAAAATAATCCTATAACACATAAGGTGTGTGTGTGACAGTGTGTGTGTGTGTGTGTCAGTGTGGTTAGTGAGAGAGAGAGAGAGAGAGAGAGAGAGAGAGAGATTAAGTGACAGCCCGAAAGCTGATTTCGCGATAGCTGGAGATAAAGCAGCCGTGTTCATCACTCAGAGACGCGGTTTTACGAGTGGGGCTCGTAAAAGTCCCTTGTTATTTGACTCTTTAATGGATGAACTCAGTTGCTGTCTCACCCGCGATGGCGAAAATGCACAACAGTCCAATTTGGTTGGACCACAATACAGCAAAACAAATTCGTGATAATTAATACCCTGAGTATTAATAATTAGCGGACATGGCGGTCCGTAAACTGTACAAGCAAAATCCTTGAAACACAAGAATAACACACTATAATATTCTATCTCTGCCCAGACGTAAACCTCTTACTTGAATCGCATGAGGACACAGGTAGAATGTGTTTTCCTCCGTCATTTAACTTTGACCCGGTTCCTTGAGGCTCGGGTGATGACGAGGGCCGTTTCCTCGCGCTGTCGGCAGGCGGTACGGCTGTTGATTCTCGGCGGGCTGGCGGAGAACTCAGAAATGTCGACTTGATTGAAGATGGAAGAGAAATCTTTAATCTCTTCCCTTCTGTAGGCCAACGGATGAAGATGCGAATTGCTCGGCGGTCTCCTTCGGATCCGTTAGAGTGTTCGGTTGAACACATAGTAATCTCAACTCGTCCAGCGAGATGGAGATTGTATGGCTACAGTTTCAAGTCGGACATTACTTCCTTAAGCCACGAGGTTGCACCGGAGAGCAGCAAAAAGCTACGTCCGTATTCGGTGAACTAAGTCGCTGGAAGCAACTTTGGAAGCATTTCAGAATTATTTGAAGTCCTGATGATGTCATGTTTGAGGGACGTTCTGTGGTGTGCCTCATCCAATAGGAGTTGAGAGCTCGATCCTTTAGAGGGCAAGGCTTCATGGATCTGTAGTCTGTTTTGGACTCCCTTTGTTTGATTTTGGCGCGATTTTTATCAGTACAACATCTGACTTAGAAGGTGGGGGATTGAGTTATGTTTTTATGACTGTTAGGCCTGCCTTTGTCTTCTATCTGAACACATGAGGCCCAACACTAATTAATGCATTCATGACCTCAAGACTAGATTATTGTAATGCATTACTGGGAGGATGTCCAGTAAGATCAGTAAATAAACTTCAATTGGTTCAAAATGCAGCAGCCAGAGTGCTGACTTGGGCCAAGAAAGATGATCATATTAGCCCTGTCGTTACATTGGCTACCGGTTAAATTTCGTATTAATTTTAAAATTCTGTTAACTACATACAAACATTTGAATGGTCAAGCACTGCAGTACTTAAGTGACCTTCTACCACGCTATATTCCATCACGTTCATTATGATCGCAAAATTCTGGCCTGTTAATAGTTCCTAGAATATCAAAATCCACAAAAGGAGGTAGATCCTTTTCATATTTAGCTCCTAAACTATGGAATAGTCTCCCTAACACTGTTCGAGATGCAGACACACTCACTCAGTTTAAGTCTAGACTAAAGACTCATCTATTTAGCCAGGTATACACCTAATTTATCCTTCAACTCACAATTAGGCTGCTTTAGTTAGGTCTGCCGGAACCAGAAACCAGAAACATTGATCATGATCTATAACTTTGCAATAAATTTAATGGCATCTATACTAATATTATTCTATTTGTTTCCCTGTCTCAACCTCAGGACTCCTATCCTGAGGTCAGCAGAATCTGCTGGATCCAGCTCCATTCCTGCTTCGTGTTGGACTCCACTGCTACGTGTCGCTGAGTGATGATGACTAATAGCAGCCGGTGCCAGCCAAACATCACTTCGGTCTATTACGATGGACTTCAGAGGATGAACTGATACTCAGAGGATGGGATACTTCATATGCCATTGCCTGAACCTTGGATTTAAGATAGACCTCACTGAAATTAGCGGCCGGTTGAACTGCTATGCACCTGACTGATCTCTGCCTGAATCACCTCGGTCTAATGATGGACTACACTCTTGAAATGGAATACATAGGCTATCAATTAATTGTCCACAATACCCTTCATCAGCCAACTAACAAGGACAGTTGCATCTATGTGAAATTCTGCAGTTAATCCAGGATGGACTTCAAAGACATTAGTCATTAATCTTACAGTTCATACAAAATCTTTGTTTAAGCACTGACCCTTACTTAGTTTAATAATTTTAAACCATGACTTGCACTATACATAATAATATTGGCATTATATTCATGATGTTAGCCAGAGGGGAACTGGTCCCCACAGTGAGCCTGGTTTCTCCCAAGGTTATTTTTCTCCATTAACCAACATCTTATGGAGTTTTGTGTTCCTTGCCACAGTCACCTTCGGCTTGCTCACTGAGGTTATAAATACAATTGTTATTTATTTATTTATTTTTAAACACAATTCACAATCTTATTTTATCAAACTACAGACTCTAAGACATTATAGATATTACAGATTAATATTCTGTTAATGCATGATCTTCTGTAAAGCTGCTTTGAAATGATGTGTGTTGTGAAAGACGCTATACAAATAAAAATGACTTGACATTAGCGGGAAACTTCGTCACTCTTACTAGCTACTTTGGCGGTTAATGTTTTCACGGTTTTGCCTGCATTGAAAATTCTGTGAATGTCAGGCGATTTGGGACGAATTGAATTGTATTCATCTCGCATTCAGTGCTTTATAAGTACTAAATATGCCTCTCATAACATACATGCGCATCTGTGCGTGGCAAATAAAACATGATTTTGCACGAAATGCCGCAGCACACATCAGCTTGCTTCAGTGATAAGATCGGCAGAGCTCTAGGACAGCGCAGAGCAAAACTTGCGTGATTCAGTCGGGCTTCACTTGTTTGTTTTTTGTTTTTTTCACTGCAGTAACTCTAACTGGTAACTGTAAATATACTAGACTTTTCTTTTATTACAGCTGTCAAAGTTTTAGTTAAAGGTTTAAATATGTTTAGGCTACTTGTTTTTTATAACAAATACAATAGATTATTTTATTCATTTATTTATTTTTATGAAAAGACTATCTACATTTACCAAACCACAGTAATGAAGAGCCATCAGTGGTCTTTCCTGTGGTTATGGCCTTATTATTACAAATGCCACTGTTAAACAATGGTAGAACAATGTTAAACTGTCATATAGGCAAGTACAATGTAGAATAAAGGGGTTTAAACTTCTGTGAATTATGCACAAATTATTGACAAAGTATTTCTCCTGTTCTATCCTACTCCTGTTCTAAATGGTGTTTGCCTTCAGATTTTCTAAAGGTGACTTAAATCATTAGGCCTGTGTCCTGCTAAACTCATATCATTCTCGTTCAAATAAAATGTCCAAACAAATGCATGCAGTTACAGTCTCCAGTTGCCTTTGCCAGTTTTTGTGGTGTGGGGGATTTTGCTAGTGAAAACGCTTAGTGGCTACTGACCTTGGAACTCAACTAGCCACAGTGGCCAGTGAGCCAAAAAGTTAATTTTAAATTCTGGATGCACCACAAAATGATGTGGTTGCTTCAGCAATTGCATATTTTTTCATCTCACATTTGCTTTTTATGACATTATCGGTTTAGATACCACCTCAAGCGAGAACAGGGTTGGGAGGGTTACTTTTGATATGTATTCCACTACAGATTACAGAATACATGCTGTAAAATGTAATTTGTAATGTATTCCGTTAGATTACTCAAGGTCAGTAACGTATTCTAAATACTCTGGATTACTTCTTCAGCACTGGTAGATTTTTTTCACTTGTTCTGACTATAAAAACTCTGCCAGTACAGTAAGACAAAATACACATGTTAAAAATACATTCTCTGAAAAAACTAAATATCTTATGCAGTGTTGATTCTAAAATAAGATAAATCAAATTTATCTTGTTTTAAGGTTTTTTAGCTATTTTTATAGGAAAACAATAAAAAAATTGTTATCAAGAATACAATTTTTGCCCTAATATCAAAGGTCTTACTAGAAAAAAGAAATTATTATCCAACGTGAATTTTCTTGATAAAAAAATATGATCGTGCCTGGTAACGTGCATGTAAAATGGCTAGAAATAGTGTAAAGCTGACAATTTACACAAGGTTTATTTCTATTTCTTCTGCTCCAAACTTACTTCAAACGTACTTCTCTATCTGCTCGTATGAATGTAACACATCATAAGAAAGTGTTTCACTGCTGTTCAAATGCACTTTGGATCGCATCATTTATATGTATAAATGTTTTCCATCTGAAAGGACTAAATATTAAATGAATCAAATGACAATAAAATTCAAAGTAATCTCTTCAGTAATCAGAATACTTTTTGAATGTAACTGTATTCTAATTACCAATGATTTAAATTGTAACTATAGTGAAATACAGTTACTTATATTTTGTATTTTAAATACGCATTCCCGTTACATGTTTTCCATTACTCCCCAACCCTGAGCGAGAATATACATTTTTATGCACATTTAGGAGATTTTATATGCACTTTGGTGTTTCCATCCCACAGGTTTTTTATGCAATATCCCAAAATTTACATAATAATTACTTGGATGGAAACCCAGCTAATCTTATTTCTATTATACTACTAGAGAGAGAGAGAGAAAGAGAGAGAGAGAGAGAGAGAACATGGCATGTACTGCATAAAGGAACTGTTTTATTGATTTCTCATTCACATTATTTTGAGACTTTAGATCCCACTAAGGCCCTACTAATCATGTACACACACACACACACACACACACACACAGTGTGTTCTCTATCGGACTCAGTATTTCAAGAGTAACTGGCAGACGCATGTGCTACTGTATGTTATGGCCTTGGTCATTTTGATTAAAATTCTTAAATAATAATAACAATAATAATAATAATTTAAAAAAAGGTGGCGAGGGGGTTGTAGTGGCATAGTGGTGATCATAGTTTGTCATAGTTATAGGGAAAAATCTGTCAACTAAGGCAAATATTTTTTAGACCGCAACACTCTTTTTTGACTAACAAATTAAGATAATGCTTATTCAAAATAACCACTACAGAAAAGGGTGCACCATTTCCTGTTCATTTCAATCACGTTTTACATTTCATAATATCTCAAGTATTTTATAAACAAATTAATCTCCATTGTGATTGGATCAGTCAATATGAGCCCACTTTGAACATTTTTCATAACAAATCTATTTGCCCCACTTAAGGAAAACAGCCCAACTGTACTACCCTGCCAATGTTGCATTTAATAAGCACTTCAATTATGTAACATGTGTTTGTTTTTTCTATCATGGTGGGGACTTTCCATTGACTTCTGTTGTTCTCATTCTGAGTGAAAGATGTTTTTTATCCTGAAGACCTGCCCCTAAACTTAACCCTCACAGAAACCTTTTTGCATTTTAGATTTCCATTAAGACATTTTTAAGTATTTAGTGTGCTTAGACTTAGTTTAGTTGCTTTCCTCCAATGTTGTTGATTTCAGGTTTTACTCCCCA
The DNA here is from genome assembly GCF_019703515.2 of Myxocyprinus asiaticus. Lineage (NCBI taxonomy): Eukaryota > Metazoa > Chordata > Actinopteri > Cypriniformes > Catostomidae > Myxocyprinus > Myxocyprinus asiaticus. The sequence goes on from NC_059366.1 coordinate 17,791,848, forward strand.
TGCACACACACATGCATGGAGATGCTGACAGAGAAGCTCTTTGCTGAAACACGCAGAGACATTGCCCTTGAGAGAGCAGCCACTTCAGCATGCTTTGGAGAAGAGTTGTTTAAGTGCGGCTGTCTTCCTCAGCAGAACAGCAGACGGGGGCTTGAGTGGAGGAGTGAAAGATGGAGGGAGACCAGAGGTGTTGAAAGGCAGTAAGTGCAGCTGAATTAATCAGAACAGTTATTATTTCTCACTGCTGGTATGTCACACATGCCAGGGAGCATCTGTAAAAAAAAAAATTTTTTAAAAACGCAGCAAGCAGAACAGAAAATATTGGCAGAAAGGGAGAGAGAGAGTCAAAGTCCTTAGGGTTTGATTGATAACTGTACTTATTCCACTCGACCCTTTACCCCCAGACACTGAAAAGAACAATGAGACACTTTCTGAGTATAAAAAGTGTGAGAATCTGTCTCTGTGTGAGCGCCCTCATGCACATCACCATAATTGTTTTATCAACATTAGGACGCAATTGTGGTGACAGGAAAAAAGGCTTACCTTTGGGGAACGCTTTTAAACACTGGAGACCATAAGGGAAAGTTTCTTGTGTGTAATATAAGAAAAATTCATTAGACAGAATGATTACAATAGCTGTTTTTCCGTCAAGACAAAAAAGCTAAGGTAATAATAAAAATGGCTCACCTGTGGGGAGTCGCTTTCTTATAGAACAGACTTCTTCTTACATGTAGTCTATGAAAATCTTGCTAGACTAAAATAATAGAAATAACTGTTTTGCCTTTGTAGGGAAGCAGATAATCTAGATAGAAGATTCCCCTAAAGTGGTATTAAACTGCCATTTAACACCCCAGGGAGAAGTTGTTTTACTGAATGGAATACAACCTTCTATGTGGTTTTAGAGGGAAGCCTTACACAGACATTCATGTTGCAACTAGCCCGAATGGGGAGTATATTTCCTATCTATTTCCCGTATTTTCCATTCAGCGGCCAAACGTGTAGGTGTCACCAGAAGCCATAATTTGCCATGGTGCCATGCATTCCATGGTATTCTAGCACTGAGCTAACACTGAAGGGGTCTCATGTGCAGTCAGCCCAATGGTGTGGCAGCTATTGAGGCAGCCATCAACCCGAGTGCCCTCTGAAATGTTTTCAGAGGAATCATTCAACCCAACTTGAAGCCTTGCGAGTGGTGAAGAACGAAGTGAATACGTACATCTGTAACACACGCTCACATTCTGATTGAGTCAATTCAGATGACGCAAGTCTAAGATCGGTCTTAGGCTGCCGTCTTTCATTGGAATGAGAAGATAACGGCTAAAAAAGCCCCTTTGGACTTCGCTTGGTGAAGAGACATGAACCAAACCTTCTTCTGGGCCGGGGCAAACAGGGACTGGAGCTTCATCATCCAGAGATATGCTGAATGAAATCGAATCGTCCATGTTGACAGAGGGACTGAGATTTTCGCTGGCATATTCCACAGGTGAAATTTCTGTAGATGGAGAGAAAGGGGTCCACAAAACTTGTGCCGGCAGGAGATCTTTCTCAACTCTCCCAAGCTCAATGAATGTGCCTCGTGCACCACTCACCTCTGATCTGTCCGGAGCCACAGTGGGAGTGCTGTGGGAAGCTGCAGATGCAGTGGCATCCTCTGAGAAGAAGGACAGTGAACGCATTGGGCATCAACAAATGCTGCCTCAGCATGGGGATAAATGCAGGCATAAATGATAACAGTCGATGATATTCCATCCTTAAAAGGACGTTTATATCATAAGTGTTACTCTTTTAGTTTTGTTGTGCTGTGGGTAAGAAACACACGCAAACAATTACACTTATAGGGAACAGGTCTTTTGCTGAACCTTTATAGGCGAAAGCTTAAGCTGCTTAAGCAGGAGGGAAGATGCCACTGCCCGCTGACTCTGTGTGTAACTCACAGTGAAGGTGTGATCCACAGGGAGAGATCTGATCTTGACTCTGAAGGAGAAGTTCTGAGGAAGCTGTCTTTCAGCCCACCTTATATATGCTCGACGAATATAGAAGGTGGGTCTTCGAAAGATATTGGCCAATGAAACTGCCATGATAAAAGCCATTCAGAGAGATCGGGGCTCAGGAACGACCCCTACCGTTGACTCTTCGACGTAACGACGTAACGGGTTAGCGACTTGAAAGGGAACTAGAAATAAAAATAAAAACATTACAACAACACATGGAAAAAGGTCTTTACTGTGGATTTTTATCGTGAATGTGTTATTTCAATAGTAGAGTTGTGTGTCTATAGCTGAACATTTTATGAATTTAATAGAGAACACATATCTATGGTTTTGATGTTGGTATTAGGTTTTTATAAATGCATTATCAGAAAAGAATACAGCGCTTCATTATGCTATGAAATATAATTGTTCTGCAAAATTAAGTGTCTGTTTCAACAGCTGTGTGAATTGTTTTGAGAGTATTGAGTACAGTTTGGAGAAATGTGTAAAATCGATCAAGAAACTATCATAAAGTTGTTTGTATTTTAATATGACATGTTTAGATTCAGTCTGTGATTGACAAAAAGGTCATTGACAATGAAAATTACTGTAGATTTTTTAAAATGTAGTTTAAAACACATTTGTCAAGTTTGTAGAAATGTAATATTTGTGTCTATGTTGGTTTAAAAATCTCAATATGACCTGAACATATGTACCATTTCCTAAAAATGTAAACTTAATAATATTTATAATATTTAATGACAGGGGGCCTGGGTATCTCAGTGGTAAAATACGCTGGCTACCACCCCTGGAGTTCGCTAGTTCACTAGTTCGAATCCCAGGGCGTGCTGAGTGACTCCAGCCAGGTCTCTTAAGCAACCAAATTGGCCCGGTTGCTAGGGAGGGTAGAGTCACATGGGGTAACCTCCTCATGGTCGCTATAATGTGGTTCGTTCTCGTGGGGCACATGGTGAGTTAGTTGCCGCGGTGGATGGCGTGAAGCCTCCACACGCACTATGTCTCCGTGGCAATGCGCTCAACAAGCCACGTGATAAGATGCACGGGTTGACATCTCAGACGCGGAGGCAACTGGGATTCGTCCTCCACCACCCGGACTGAGGCGAATCAATACGCAACCACGAGGACTTAAAAGCACATTGGGAACTGGGCATTCCAAATTGGGAGAAAAAGGGGAAAAATCAACAAAAAAATAAAAATAAAAATAATAATATTTAATGACAAAACAATTTCATTTTTTAGTACATCACACAGTCTTGAGGGTCTAAAGAGCTCTATTCTATGTTGTTATGTAATGTAATTTTTTCTTTTCTTCTGTTTTTCTTTTTTTTCACATCACAACAAAATGTCTACTTTTAAACGTTACACCCCATGACTTTGATTTGGTGTGCAAAAGTTTTTCAAATATTAAACATATTTTAAAACTAAATTGTTTCACTCCCTTTTTAAAGAAATAATCAATTAAAAAAAACAGTTTGGTTGCACTTTATTTTACAGTATGTGCACTTTCAATATACTTAAAGTGTACTTACCAAAGAAAGTACTTAATATGGGTTAAGGTCAGGGTTGGGGTCAGGTTTAGGGTTAGTACCTAGTAATTACTGTAGTTGTTGTAATTATGTAGCATGTAAATGTACAACAGTAATGTAAAATAAAGTGCTACCAAGATATTTTTGTACTACTCATGCCAATATATCAGCTAATTATCAAGGTTGATAATTTCAGCTTTTAGTAAGACTTCTATTTTATTTGTATTAATGTTTTTACTGTGTATGGGACATTTTTGTATTGTGTGTGTGTGTGGGCGGGTTTGGGTGGTTTACGAGGACATTTTCTTAGGTTACAAACTGGTAATTACATGGGTATTATGCTATAAATGTGGTTATGAGGACATTTCTAGTGTCCCCATAATTCAAATTGCTTAAAAACTATGTTTTTTTGAAAATGTAAAAATGCAGAACGTTTTTTGTGAGAGTTAGGTTTAGGGTATAGAATTTATAGTTTGTACAGTATAAAAATCATTATGTATTTGGAGAGTCCTCATAAGGATAGCCACACCAACATGTGTACTGTGTGTGTGTGTGTGTGTGTGCGTGTGTGTGTGTGCGTGCGTGCGTGTGTGCGTGCGTGCGTGCGTGCGTGTATTTATATAACTGTGTAAACCTGCGACTCATTTCAGTGCAATAAATATCAGGTTTTACACAGTTCTGCTGATGGCTGCTTTTGTCTAGAGCTAGAATGGCATACACACACAGAGAGCGAGAGAGAGAGAGAGAGAGAGAGAGAGCGAGAGAGAGCAAGAGAGAGAGATGTGTACTACTTTTTCTTCCAGACAGATATTTTGTCTTTATTTAAGCATCCTGTCAAAACTGTAGGAGTGTAGAGATGGTCAGAATGGTGGCTAAGTATGAAAGAGATTAGTCTGAAATTACAGGCTTTTATATTTACTAAGGCTGTGTTTTTCTCTTGTTGTGCCACACTGTAAATTTGCACTTTGTAGAAAGTTTCTTTAGAAGTGTAAAAGCCATCGCCTCTGTATATGTGTTTTTGTGTGCATGTTTGTTTTTTCAATCAGAGCCTGTTCCGTGGGTTATTGGTTTAGTGTAATTTGGGAGTCGCTCTATTTAAAGAGATGATTTTGTTTACACAAAATTTTGACAGCCTCTCCCAAAACATAATGGTTACAGTGTGGGATTGTGTCTTCATATATCTGCATGAAGACGCTGACCACAAGACCATACCTCTGACCATACTTAGACACAGTATAACAGTCATTTTATTGCTAGAGAGAGCATGTGTGTGTATGTGAGTACAGTAGCAGTAGTAGAGTTCTTGCTTGGGTTGGCATGGACATCAGTGAGTTAGGATTAAACATAGCACTGCTGACAGTAAGAAATGCCTAATACAAACAGTCTACTCACAGAGAGACAGAGTGAGGGAAAGAACGAGAGGAGAGAGAGAGATACAAAATTGTAATAATTATTTTAATTTTAATTCTATTTATTCTTTATGTTTGTATTGTGTGATAATGTCTAACTGTATTATATAAATACCAACTGCACTTAACATGTGTTGCAACTAACAGAAAAAAAATTCTGGTAACACTTCACATTAATGTTCCTTTTGTTAGGGGTTCATTAATGACAAATAATAATTTATTTACAAATGCATTACAAATCATTGATATGTGGTTAACAATATAAAAAGAAGTGTTACTTTCATGCAATACCTGACAAATAGTGAGCCATTTTACCCAGCATGTTATAAATCCTCAATAACTGGTAACCTATGAAAAGGTATCTTAATGTAAAGTGGACACATATGAAAAATTTATTAGGTAACACTTTACATTAAGGTTCCATTTGTTAACATTAGTTAATGCATTAAGTTCCAACAAACAATGAACAATATATTTGTTATTAATCTTTGTTAATGTTAGTTAATAAAAATGCAATTGTTCAATGTTAGTTCATAATGCATTAACTTATATTAACAAATACAACTTTTGATTTTAAAAATGTATTAGTATATGTTGGAATTAATATTAACCAAGATTAATAAATGCTGTTCATTGTTAGTTCATACTACATTATGACCCTATGTACATGAAGTTCTGTATGGTTGGTCATCAGGCTTTATCATATGATATATGCTGTGATTGAGCATAAAGACCTCAATAACACATAGGGGATTTCTAACCACTGTATGATCAATACATTTTTTATTGCTGCCATGTGAATATGATATTTAAGCCCTCTGCATTTTGTAAAGGTTATTTAATTCAAATGAATCTTCAAAGTCATACAAGGACAACAATTCAGCTGGGGGAATTGACAAGCATAATAGACATACAGAACACTTTAAAAGTGTATGTATTCCAGGAAAGATTGGTTTTATGTGTTCTAATACTGTAGGAGATTACAGTTTCATATGAGTATTTTTTGTGTGAGATTGGGCAAATAAAAGTTTGTTAGATAACATTTGTGTCAGAATGTAAAGACTGCCACATATCCTGTTCAGTGTCCCGCCCTCCTTACATACCAAACCCACACTAAACTCAAGATTGGTACACCACATATAAATTCACACTTACATAGCACTCATTCCAGCCAACAGTTCCAGTCTCTTTCCTTCTCTCTCTCTTTCTTTTGTCTGTCTTTTTTCTCTCACACACACATATTCAGACACATAGTCACACCTGGTCTTCATCAGTCAGTGTGCTCTTCAAACAGCAACTAATGCCCAAGACTAGGAGAAAAAACACAGACACAGACAGTCTGGCAACCAACAGCTTTCTCTCAGGTTGGCACAGAGGTGAAAGGTTTACAGAGGCTCAGACTGCTCTTCCCTCTGCACCTCTCTGCTTGTAGGATACGGTAGGAATATTAGTGTATGTGATCTTCTGTATTTCAGCATAGCTCGGGGAGAAATCTGCTTCCTCCAGCCTAATCTACATTGTCTCTGAAATGGATGTGATTTGAGCTTGCATGTCCTACATATCCAGTTTGTTGTGGATGACTACTGTTACGACCCCGTCTAGGGTGAGGCCGCAACATAAAACTGGAACACAAAATTAAGGTCTTTTTGTGATTTTTATTTAAAAACACCACAGTGGAAGCAACAACTTCAGGGGTGAGCATAAGCCAAAACAACAAATCAAAGCCCCACTAAATCCTGACAAACAATTGAAAAAAGAAAAAACTAACAAAGAAAAGAGAAATAACATAAAATAAACACCCTTACTCCCTGACTAACACTAAACAAGAGAAAAAGGATATATACAAAAGAAACTGGCACCCACCCCCTACAGCTTCCCACAGGTGAATTAGCTATTTACAATATTTACACAAATATGTACAAAAAGAAATAAGGTTGATCAACTATCAACACAAATAACAATGTTATTTTTAACAGTCACAACAACAGGCAAGCAACAAGCAATCAAGCAAACAACAAACACTCTTAGCACAGCAAGGTTTAACAACAGCAATGGAAACAACAGGAATTTGGGAGTTCAACAGAGCTCCCCTTGTAGATGTGGTGGCCTCTTTTATACTCCTGTCTCTTGGCCACACCAATCACAGGTGGAGATGAATCCTGGCTGGTCCAATCCTGTGGAAAGTGGAGACAGGAGAAAGACAGAGAGAGAGAACAACACAAGGAGAGAAAGAAACAAAAAGGACAACACAGCAACACATAAATACAACAATACATCACTGGACGTAACACCACATAGATGCAAAGAAAGGTCTGACATTAAACACGGTACAGGTAAAAAATGGTGCCAAAAATATCCCACTTTCTTATAATGATTTAAAGAAAGCCCCCGTATAGTAAATTCCTCCCATTTGATATATTTCATAATACTCAAAAATTAGTCCTAGCAAAGTAAGATTTATTTTAAATTAGATTTAAAATTAGATTTATTTAAATATTCTTAACTTTTCTAAGTATAACATTTAGTTCAATTACAATAATGCCAAAGCAAATGTATTTGCTTTGCCATTTACCAAACTTGGTTTACAACAAAAACAAATTTTTAAAGTTCTTATTCCTCATTCATTTTAATTAAATACTTCTGTGCACTATTTAACGATTACTCAATTGATGGAAATTTGTCATTGCATTTCTTAGACTGAAAATATGCAATAATAGAATAAAAATAGACTGAATTTTATTAATGTAATATATTCTAGGCCTATCTTGATATGTGTTTAGTTGCAGACAGACGGTTTAGTTACCTGTAGCTGTCAAATATATGAGGCGAATATTGTTGAACGTGTAGCTAATATAAAGCTTTTTTTTTTCTTTTTCTTTTTTGTAATATATAAAAACATCTCTGAAACCACTGACTGTGAAGAAAACCTTCCCTAACCCTTAAAAACTTTAAACAAAAATCTAAATGAATCAAAACCTACAGTGACGGTAGACAGTGGAGAGCTCAATTATAAATCATCAATCAATGATATAAAAATACTTTCCAGCTTTCGAGTGTTTCTTATGTCATGACATCCTGTGCTTTATTTACATCTGCTGGTTCATTTGGTTTGACTTTTAAAGTTACTGCCATAATTGTTCCAACTGAGAATTCATTTTAGTGAACTGATTCAATTAAAATATTTGAGAACAATTTCAATTTTCAAATGCTCTCATTAAGGTAAAAATTACCATCAAAATAAGTTTTTGGGACTGATGCAATGCACAGTGATCTCAAAATGCATTAATTGGTGGGGTAATTACCATACATGTTGAAACAATTAAAATCTTAAATGATGAGAGGAGATTATGCCCAGTAAGTTTTACAGTACTTCAGTGTCTTGTTCATCATAATTACAATGATTCAGTTGAAAGTAATCAGCTCCCATTCTCAACCTCTGTTTTGTGGCTCTTTATATCATTCTCTCTTTTCTTCTTTTTTATCTAAGAGAGTCGAGATGATAAATGAGGAGTGAAAGGGGAAGTTTTGAAGCAGACCACTGATAGAAGCTCTGGGGGGAGAGGGAGAGAAAGAGAGAGAGAGAAAAGTAATCAGTGAAACAGAGAGAGAGAGAGAGAGAGAGAGAGAGAGAGAGAGAGAGAGAGAGAAAGCATTAAGAGATGTGTAATTTGTATTTTGCCAACAAAAAGCTCTAATCCCTATACAGTCCACCCTCATCAGGCCTACATCCTTTGCACCTCCTTCTATTGTTGGCCAAAGAGCAAAAGTCAGAGCCAGGAGGGAGAGAGACAGTGTAAAACTGAAAGAGAGATTTGGGGCTGAGGTTGCATCGTTGTCAGCCTCCTACCGTTTTCTGCCTGACAGAGTTTATTTAGAGCTAATCTCTGTTCTTTCACTATCTTTCTTTTTCTCTCTCGCGCTGTTTCTCACACACTCTCTGCCTCTCTTTGAGGTGGTGTCGGGTTAGAGGTCAGAGGGAGTGTCGCAATTGTTGTTGGACTCGTTTAACATGAGCTTCTGTGATATGAGGTAGTCAAAATAAAGTTACCAAACTGTGACACAGACAGGTTTCAAATTAATGGAAACAGATTACTGCACTCAGGGGTGAATACTAAACAGTTGCACCACTTTTGCACGCAGTATTTCAGCGCAAAAAACCTGTCTTGTTCACTTACCACAAGAAATCCAGTTTGACCACACACTAAATGCACTGGAATAGTTTTACGCAGTGAGTATTTCTTGTGCAAGTGCAAACATGCCTCTTTTCTACATAAACTGGCTTATTAAAAGATGCAGCATATTCACAAAAGCCAACACTATTTGTCTGGTGCAAGTAACGTTGAACTATTACCACACATGGAAAACAGACAGTAAAAGAATCTTATTTAAAATGTTTGTGTGCATTTTCCAGTGAAATGATTATCAAATGATGGAGAGGAGGATTATAACTAGATAAAATCCAGATGAGTGGTGTAGTCGAACACACTTTCAGCAATTTAAAAAACAACATAGCTAAAACAACACAGACAGCAAGAGGAAATTCATTTTTATTGGGGGAATTCCCCCAACTGAATATTGGGGTGCTGGACAAGGTGCATCATCTAAACCCAATGGCTTTTTAACCAATTGGATCAAACAAACCCTCTGCTTCAAGATAACTCCTATTTATTACATCGTCATTTCCGTGTGTAATTGGTCAGTAAATAGGGGAGGGAATGGGGTGATGGTAACTTTGTGAGTAAAAAACAGAGAATGAGAAAAATGAGACGTGGCTCTCTGTTCGCCCCCTCAGTCATTAGTAGTGAGAGAAAAGTTCTCTCTCCCATCTTTGTTTTAGTCTGTTTCATCTAACTCCCTCTTTCCTTCTCTCTCTCTCTCTCTCTCTCTCTGTCTCCCCCTCTCCTGAATGCGACAGATTGCATGTCACTTTCCTGTGCGTACTCTCTCTCTCCTCTGTCACAATTTCTTTTTGATGTTGGCCTGATCATTGATGTTTGAACTGAAAAATCCAACAGCTAAAAATAGAGCTTGAACAGGCTGGAAATTGGCTTTAACCTGTGTGTGTGTGTGCGTGTGTGTGTGTGTGTGTGAGAGAGAGAGAGAGTGTGTGTGTGTGTGTGTGTGGGCAGGTTTAAGTGGTTTACGAGGACTTTTTTTTAGGTTACAAACCGTCATGGTTACTTGTGTAACCTCCGTTCCCTGATGGAGGGAACGAGACGTTGTGTCGATGTAGTGACACTAGGGGTCACTCTTGGGAGCCCGAGACACCTCTGGTCTTTGATAAAAGGCCAATGAAAATTGACAAGTGGTATTTGCATGCCACTCCCCGGACATACGGGTATAAAAGGAGCTGGTATGCAACCACTCATTCAGGTTTTATGCTGAGGAGCCGATATAAGGTCCGGCCATTTCAGTGGGTAGTTCAGCGTTGTGGCAGGAGGGACACAACGTCTCGTTCCCTCCATCAGGGAACAGTGGTTACACAAGTAACCATGACATTCCCTGTCTGTCACTCACTCGACGTTGTGTCGATGTAGTGACACTAGGGTTCCCTATACGTAATGCCACAATTGGCTGAACTGTGTTACGTGAACTGGCGGCGTGTGGTGGGCAGACTACTGTGTGCCTCATAGCCAGCACACCAGGTCGACACGTAACCTCCCCCAACATAGTTATGAGTGTCGAACGGCCCTTTGGGGACAAGTCGACTACCCAAAAGATAGAGACAGGCTAATCCAGTCGTGGCCTCTTTTCCCCTTCTTTTTTTCCACTCCCTAAAAAAGAAGGGGGATTATCAGACTGGGCCGCCAGGTCTAGTCGGGGGGTGTCCCTCCCAAGGGGAAGACACCGCGGAGACCACACCTCGCCCAAAGAGAGGGGGGGATATTTAAGTGGAAAAATACATCACATGGTCTTTCTAACCATGTGGAGAGTCTTCAAGGTAGATCCTACCCAACGGGGGTGGAGTTACTACAAACATGGAGACTGGGGCAGAGGGGCTCTGCCCAAGGAAGACGCAGTTTGCCAACAGGGAAACGAACTAGCAGAAGATATATATCGCATGGGGTTAGCCTTACAGGGAACTGCCACTTGCGGAGCACCTACCCAAGAACAGGACTCTTAGTTAGCACGTGTACTGGGCCAGCAGCGAGTCTCTCCAAAAATTCGACTGCAACAGGGCTCGGAGGAAGTCAACCAGGGAACAAAGTTTGTGAACACTACTGGGAATTAATGGCGCACGTCTTCAGCTCAAAAGGAGGCGGAAGGCGCTATGTGCAAGCGATACACCCGGCCGGCTATCCCGGGCTTATCCGCTTGTATTGCGTGCCACTACCTGGGACGAAACCGGTTCCACCCAGGGGTTGTAGAACCTTGCAAAGGTGTTGGGTGTTGCCCAGCCTGCTGCTCTGCAAATGTCTGTTGGAGAGGCACCCCTGGCCAGGGCTCAGGAGGCCGCTACACCCCTGGTAGAATGGGCTCGTAGCCCTACCGGGGGCGGCATGTCCTGGGCGTGATATGCCATAGTTATGGTGTCAATGAGCCAGTGGGCGATCCTCTGCTTGGAGACAGCGCTTCCTTTCCACTTTGCACCAGAGCAGACAAAGAGCTGCTCAGAGATCCTAAAGCTCTGCGTGCAATCCCAATAGATGCGTAAAGTGCGCACCGGACACAGCAACAACAGGGCTGGGTCTGCCTCCTCCTGGGGCAGCACTTGCAGGTTCACCACCTGGTCCCTAAAAGGGGTCATGGGAACATTGGGCACATAGCCCGGTCAGGGTCTCAGGATCACATGAGAGTAGCCCGGACCGAACTCCAGGCACATTTCGCTGACAGAGAACGCTTGCAGGTCTCCTACCCTCTTTATGGAAGTGAGCGCAGTCAGGAGGGCAGTCTTCAAGAAGAGTGCCTTAAGCTCAGCTGACTGCAAAGGCTCAAAGGGGGCTCTCTGTAGACCCTGAAGAACTAAAGAGAGGTCCGATGAGGGAACAAGGCGCGGTCTGGGGGGATTCAGCCTCCTGGCACCTCTTAGGAACCTGATGATCAGGTCGTGCTTCCCTAAGGACTTACCGTCGACTGCGTCGTGGTGTGCTGCTATGGCGGCAACATACATCTTCAAGGTGGAAGGGGACAGTCTCCCTTCCAACCTCTCCTGCAGGAATGAAAGCACTGATCCGACTGCACATCTCTGGGGGTCTTCCCGTGGGGAAGAACACCACTTAGTGAACAGACACCACTTAAAGGCATACAGACGCCTCGTAGAGGGGGCCCTAGCCTGAGTGATCGTGTCTACTACCGCAGCTGGTAGACCTCTTAGGTCTTCCGCGTCCCGTCCAGGGGCCAGACATGGAGATTCCAGAGGTCTGGTCGCGGGTGCCAGATGGTGCCCCGTCCCTGAGAAAGAAGGTCCTTCCTCAGGGGAATTTGCCAGGGGGGGCTGTTGCGAGGAGTGTGAGGTCCGAGAACCACGCCTGGGCGGGCCAGTAGGGTGCAACCAGGACGACCTGCTTCTCATCCTCCCTGACCTTGCAAAGGGTCTGTGCAAGTAGGCTCACTGGGGGAAATGCATATTTGTGCATGCCAGGGGGCCGGCTGTGTGTCAGCGCATTTATGCCAAGGGGGGCCTCGGTCAGGGCGTACCAGAGCGGGCAGTGGGGAGGATTCTTGGGAGGCGAACAGGTGCACCTGTGCCTGTCCGAATCGACTCCAAATCAGCTGGACCACCTGAGGGTGGAGTCTCCACTCTCCCCTGAGGGTAACCTGTCATGACAGCGTGTCCGCTGTAGTGTTGAGGTTGCCCGGGATGTGAGTGGCTTGCAGCGACTTGAAGTGCTGCTGACTGCAGAGGAGGAGACGGTGGGCGAGTTGTGACATACAACGAGAGTGCAGACCGCATTGGCAGTTGACATATGCTACTGTTGCTGTGTTGTCTGTCTGAACTAACATGTGCTTGCCCTGGATCAATGGCCAAAACCTCCGCAGGGCGAGCAGAATTGCCAACAACTCGAAGCAGTTGATGTGCCAATGCAGTCGCGGGCCCATCCACAAGCATGCCCATTGCAAACAGCGCCCCAGCCCATTTTGGAGGCATCCGTCGTGACCACGACGTGCCTGGAGATCAGTTCTAGGGGAACACTGCCCGTAGAAACAGGGGGTCGGTCCAAGGGCTGAAAAGACGGTGATAGACCGGCGTGATGACCACACGATGTGTCCCGTGGCGCCATGCCCATCTTGGGACTTGAGTGTGAAGCCAGTGCTGAAGCGGTCTCATATGCATCAACCCGAGCGGGGTGGCCACTGCTGAGGATGCCATATGCCCCAGGAGCCTCTGAAAAAGTTTCAGTGGAACCGCTGTTTTCTGTTTGAACGCCTTCAAACAGACCAACACCGACTGGGCGTGCACCGACCAACAGCCAACTGGGCTCATTCGTGTGTCCAACTCCAAACCGAGAAAAGAGATGTTCTGAACCGGGAGGAGCTTGCTCTTTTCCCGGTTGACCCGAAGCCCTAGTCGGCTGAGGTGTGAGAGCACCAAATCCCTGTGTGCGCACAACATGTCCCAAGAGTGAGCTAAGATCAACCAGTCGTTGAGATAGTTGAAAATGCGAATGCCCACCTCCCTTAGCGGGGCAAGGGCTGCCTCTGTGACCTTCGTGAAGATGCGAGGAGACAGGGACAGGCCGAAAGGGAGGACCTTGTACTGATTTGCCTGACCCTCGAATGCAAACCACAGGAAGGGTCTGTGTCGAGGAAGGATCGAGACGTGGAAGTACGCGTCCTTCAGGTCTACCGCCGCGAACCAATCTTGATGCCAGACCCTTGCCAGAATGCGTTTTTGTGTCTGCATCTTGAACGGAAGTCTGTGTAAAGCCCAGTTCAGTACTCACAGGTCCAAGATTGGCCGCAACCCACCGCCTTTTATCGGTACGATGAAGTAGGGGCTGTAAAACCCCTTCTTCATCTCGGCTGGAGGGACAGGTTCTATCGCGCCCTTCCATAGGAGGGTAGCGATCTCCGCACAAGGTAGCAGAGTTTTTGTCCTTCACCAAGGTGTAGTGGACACCGCTGAATCGCGTAGCCGAGTCGGATGGTCCGGACCAGCCATCGCGACGGATTGGAAAGCGCAAGCCACGCGTCCAAGTTCCGCGCAAGGGGGACCCAAGGGACAACATCGTCGGACGTACCGGCAGGTGGAGCCTCGCAGCGGGGCAGAGCTCAAGGTGTCACACCATGTCGTGGCTGTGCTGAGTCTAAGGACATCGAAGCACTTACCTGGCTCCTTGTGACCACCCCGGAACAGCCTGGGATGGGGGAGGAAGAGGCCTGTCCTTGTGACCCATGGAGACTGTCACATCGGGGGCGGATCTGCCAAATAGAGTGGTGGCCATGCACACCGGATACGTGACCCAGGGAACAAGGAAACCACTCTTGCTGAACTCTTGAGTACTGCAGCCACTTGGGCATGCAGCACAATTAAATGCAAAGGTAACAAAAAGACGGAGAGACAGAGCAGTGGGTTTCGTCGTCCCTGGGTCGCCCGTCTCAAGGGTGCTTTGAAGCCTTTCACGGGTTCTGGGCGGCTGTGAGACGGGTGGCGTCTGCTTCCTGCACTGGGCTCCACACTGGGGTCGGGCCGAAGGGGCGGGCTGCGTCAGAGCCGGTGCTGTTACCGCAGGGGGACGCCCTTGGCAATGAGTAGACGGGGTGCAGGATCTTGGCGGACTTGCAGGAGAGCCATGGCGTGCAGGGCGGAGGCGGCTTGTCCAGCGGGCCTTGGCCATCAGAGACAACATAAGCCCACAGGCCTTGGACAGGGGCTTTGGGCACCCGCGCCAGATGGCGGCGCTCTGCAGGCATAGGTGCACCACGAGCGCCTTTATCCACCGGGGGATTGCCGAATAGCCCTTGGCCATCCCACCATCGAGGGTAGTGAGGGCGGGGAAGCTGAAAAGATCGGGACCGGGCAGTAAAAAGTGTCTCCCACGACCTTGTCAGCTCTTCGTGCACTTCCGGGAAGAAAGGAACAGGGGTGGGGCGTGGCTTTGAGCGGCGCCGCAAGCCCAGGAACCAATCATCGAGCCGTGAGGGTTCAGGGAAGAGTGGAGGGTTCCACTCTAGCTGACGCTCGCGGCTGCCTGGGAAAGCATGTTGTCATCTCCACATCAGCCAGTGACTAGGCAATCGTCCCCGAAGGGAGGAGCCCAGCTGAGGCTTCCGCGTCCGACTGTACGAGCCCGCTCTCCGATGCTGCGCTCGAGAGCTCATCACTTTCGCGGGCTCCGAATAAGAGGTCGAACTTGCCGTGAGATGAGCCGGCGGACTCATCCGGAAGCCCGATCGGGGCAGACGAGCGTGCTGGGGAATGGGAGGTCCGTGGGGGGATACCCGGCGGAGGCGGTCCCATTGGGGTCCCCAAATCGCCCCCAGTGCTAGCTGCTCTGGCCTCATACCCGTGGGTAAAAGGACCGAGGCAGGGAGCCTCAGGGGTGGCTTGCTTTCTTATGAAGGCGAGCCACGACCGCATCGTTGCCATGGACATGTCCTCGCAATGAGAACATGACCATCCACGAACGCTGTCTCCGCGTGAGCAGTGCCCAGACACGAAAGACAGTGATCGTGACCATCAGAAGGTGAGAGATAACGAGCGCAACCAGGAATAACACACAATCGGAAAGGCATCTTTAAAAAGACACGTCTTTAAAAAGACGTTCCGTGTGTGCCACTCTTTTAGAGAAATTTGCTCTTTTACTCTTATTTCTGCCGGAGCGCCCAGGGGCATTCTCTGCATTGCACCAGTGCAAAGGGGGGAGAAGCCGCTGAAATGCGCCATCAGATCCAGCAGAGGTGAATGAACAGTCGTGGGAATTCAGCTCAGTGAGCATGACTGTTCGGCTCCGAAGAGAAAATCTGAATGAGTGGTTGTATACCAGCTCCTTTTATACCCGTATGTCCGGGGGAGTGGCATGCAAATACCACTCATCAATTTTCATTGGCCTTTTATCAAAGACCAGAGGTGTCTCAGGCTCCCAAGAGTGACCCCTAGTGTCACTACATCGACACAACGTCGAGTGAGTGACAGATAGGGAATGGTAATTACAAGGGTATTATGCTATAAATGTGGTTTATGAGGACATTTCTAGTGTTCCCATAATTAAAATCGCTTAAAAAAAACATACTAAATGATGTTTTATTGAAAATGTAAAAATGCAGAACGTTTTTTTAGGGGGTTAGGTTTAGGGGTATGGTTAGGGGATAGAATCAATAGTTTGTACAGTATAAAAATCATTATGTCTATGGAGAGTCCTCATAATGATAGTGTGTGTGTGATGTGTGTGTGTGTGTGTGTGTGTGTGTGTGTGTGTGTGTGTGTGTGTGTGTGTGTGTGTGTGTGTTTTACAGTGCATTAGGAATCCAAGTGTGCAAACATGCATAATAAACATAGAGTAATTCTGGCTGAGACAAGGTTAGAGTTAAAGGTTATGAGTTTACATAAACCTCAATAATAATTCTCATCTGTGTAGTGGAGGAGCCAAGATTCTCTGTCTCTTTCATAACCATGAAAATTAATCATTCAAAATTAGCAGCATGCAGAATATTAGGTAGCAGAATTTGTGAGAATTACATTTATAGCATCAGAAGTAAGCAAATACTGTATATAACTGCAGCAACATACAGCATTTTCAAGCAGTAGAGTATTAGAATATAACATCAGTGAATACTGTAACAGCAGTACAAGGATGCAAAGAAGCAGTAGTATATACTGTGACAGCAGCAGAATGAGCGCGTATAGCATCAGCAGTATATACTAACAGCAGCTAAATGTGCATGCATACTGTAAATTTCTCAGATAAAACATGAGTGGACAGCTGGTAGACTCACAGGGAAGTCTCAAATCAAATCCTCCCTCCTCCCACCATCCAGGCAAAACATTTATCATTTCAAATCAAACTGTAGTATAGGTGACTTTCACCCTTAAGAATGTACACACCTTAAGGTCCCTATTTCAGTCACACTTCTTATATACAAACTAATAGATTTTTACATTTTAAATGTTGGTGGTTTTGTAAAAATGTAAATTTTTGCAAAATGTTTTCCTTTAATGCCACACCACTCATTTTGCAAAATCTTTGGGACTTGTGCTGGCTTTGGACTAAAGATATAAAAAACTAATTTTGAGAAACTTGCAGAAAAGAGACTTTTTCATAAAAGATCAGATAGAACTGAAATAACTTTAGAGAGCTGTGAATTATTTAAAAGGCTGATGTCATCGACTTATTGGATTGGCTGTTAACTCTTGCATGGTTTCTTCTTCAAAGAAAAAGACACATACATAAGGACATAATACTCCCACCCAATGATTCAATAAATGATTACAAACAAAACACTTGTCTGTGCAAAAAATGGTGAACACTGCATTTTGTGCAGTTTAGAGTTGCATTAGCATTCTGCATCACGATCTACTGTTAGTTCATCTGCAGTGCATAAATTTCATTAATCTTAGTGTTACTGTAGATCAAACCCTTACTCATACATATATACATATGACACATAGTACTGTTCTGAACAATGCAATACAATATACACACACACCTGCATAATCACATGCATTTAACTAAAAATACACACTCACAAACATACACTTCATGCTCTATTTAAGAAAGACATTTGCACCAAGTCATTAGATAACAAGTTAATCCTGGCTCTATCTTGGAAGATATTTAGAGCAGCAAATTCAACTTTTAATGGTTTTAATCTCTCTCTCTCTCTCGCTCGCTCGCTCGCTCTCTCTCTCTCTCTCTCTCTCTCTCTCTCTCTCTCTCTCTCTCTCTCACTCACTCTCTCTTTCCCTCTCTCACTCTCTCAGTTGTGGCGAGTTTTTGTCAGGCTCTTTTAAGACTGAGTACAGTGGGGTCTATAGAGACTGTCCAGTAATCCGGCTCTCTCACAGGGCTCAGTCTGAATCTCAGTAGGAATGTAGGGGGCAGATTTACTCCTAAATCCGTTGGTAAACACTGCACCAACGCTGCTCTCTGAGTACCAACAGGTCTCTTATAATTGTTCTCTCTGTGTACTTGTGTGTGTCAGGGTGTATGCATTTGTGTGTGTAGCCTATACAGCGGAGGGTGTTTCTTTGTTTGTCCTGGTGATTCACAGTTCTTGGCCCACTACCTCACTGAGTTAGGTGCTAAGCTAACCTCCACTAAAGAAAAAGGAGCACATGAAGAAATGGATTTGTTCTGATTTTTGTAGTAGTCGAATGATGTGACAACCACAAAAAAAAAAAAAAAACATTCAAAAACCATGGTACAGTGATGGTATCTGATGGTATAACCATGGTATGTTTTATAATGTACAGTATACTTTGGTACTGAATGATTGCCATATTGGTATTTACATGATATACCAATATAGTTAGACAAATAATATGGTATTACAGTGGTAAATTTCTAACCAGTGGTAATTATTCAATTTTGTACTTTGATATATGGCACTGAATCTGACAGTAAATTAACATCAGTAACTGTAGATTGACCTTTCTTTATCTAAAATCGGTCTGTGCTTACCGAAATTTAAAACACTGTTCCCAGTGGCCAAAGCTGTAAGTGTTGTTGGGCGTATGGGCACGTGTGAGCTCCATTTTCCAGAGGGCAAAAAACAAGTTGTGAAGTGAGTTGTTTTCAGCTGAACAGGCTGTAATACAGTGAACAGGAATGCACATTTTATACGCTCTACCGCCCAATCCAAACCCCAAAGCTAAACCTAACTATCAGTGGTGTAATAAATGTAATGTTTGAAGGAAAAATGCAACCTCTGAATAGCACTTGTCACTGAATATGCGAATGCGAAAATTTCCTGGTTTCAAGAGGGGATCTGAACCTAGGTCTCCCAAGTTGCTGATGCAATGCACTTCTGGTTGTGCCACAAAATAAATATGCTGGAGCCAATGCAATAAATGTCTGATAGTAGATGCCGCTTTTCAGTGAGTCTGCATAATGTGGTCAATCCTAGCGTAATGGAACTTTCGGAAACAACATGCCAACTTCCCGTGTGATCATGCTGCTACACTTCAAGGTACTTCAAAGACAGTGGAGAATTCTCAGGGCCAGCAAAGCCTTCTCTGCTGGCCTAACATGCCAAATAAATAAATATTTTTCATCCTTTCATTCTCAATCACCTTTTTGCCTATGTATTTTTAACCGCTTTCTACTCTTAATTAATCTACAAACAAATAGAGAAAAACGAAGTTTATCCAGTCAGAATTTATTCCTTGATGCTTACAAGCAAAGTGTGACAACTGTTTCACAAATCACATGCCCGAAGCTGAAGCAGCGCGTGAGTTTGAGCTCCACCCTGTCAGGCCTTCAGAATTTCTACAGAATCCCTCAACACTGCAAGATTGATCAGCCAATCAGATTGATTTATTTGTTCTTGGTGGGTGTGATCTTTAGGATATGTCCCGGTCAAGGCCTTCTAGCTGGCCTTGAGTGACAAATCCGTGAAGCCGGTTTCCGCCACAGTTAAATAAAAAATGCGATTTTGTAAGTCAATATGAGATATTAAGCCATTATTACGAGAAAGTTTTTCATTAATTTGAGATACTTTCTCGTAATAACAACTTAGTATCTCATAATGAGCCGGGATTTGAACTTGGGTCTCTGGCACAAGAGTCTTAATTTCCACCACTGAGCCACAGAACCCAATAGTCAGTCGTGTTCTTAAAATGAACTCAGAAGAGTTTATTAACAAAAATAGAAATTGCTTTTTGTACCCTTTTTGCTATTTAACAACCACAAAACAGAAAAATCTTTCGTCCAAAAAGGACCCAAAAGGAGGGAAAAAATAATCTCCAAAGAACTCAGGAAAAAGACACCAAAAATCAGCAAAAATAAACACAGGGAAAAAAACAATCCAAAAGGCCTTCAAAGTTTAGTACTTAGAACTAGAGCAGATTTACGGCAGCAACTGGCTAGGAACATCAATAACCAAGCTAAGAAACAAAAAGGAAGTGATCAACTTAAATACACAGCCCAGAACGAGGCACATGTGAAAACAATAACACATGATAAAATGGCGGGAAACTGAAATGAAACACAATGAGGGCCTCTAGTGGCCAAAATATAACATTAAAGCAAAAAACTCTGACAGGACCCCTCCCTCTAGGAACGGCTCCTGACGTTCCCTCCCGGATGACTGGACTTGCGAGCATGAAATTCTTGAATTAGTTTGGGGTCCAAGATGTCCTTGGCAGAAACCCAGGAGCGCTCCTCAGGGCCATAGCCTTCCCAGTCCACAAGATAATGCCGGGACCCACGTACTCGATGGGCATCCAGTATTCTGCGGACTGTGTAAGCTGGCTGGCCGCCAATGATACGAGGAGGGGGAGGTTTACCTGTCACAAGAAAAGGAGAAGACAAAACAGGTTTTAACAGTGAGACATGAAATGTGGGATTTATCTTCAAAGACTTAGGCAAGTATAAGCGATAAGTAACTGGGTTTACTTTCCTGGCAGTCTTGAAGGGGCCAATGAACCTCTGGGAAAGTTTATGGGATTCCACCCGCAAGGGAATGTTCTTAGTGGAAAGCCAGACTCTTTGGCCAGGGCGCAGAGTGGGGGCAGGTCTGCGTCTGCGATTGGCCTGGTGCTGATACTGCTGAGAGACCTTCAAGAGCTTGAGTCGGGCTTTTTTCCCATGTCTGGCGGCAACGTTTAACGAACTGTTGAGCAGAGGGAACTGCAACCTCCACTTCTTGCTCAGGGAATAGTGGAGGGGTGTATCCCAACTGGCACTCGAAAGGGGACATTCCTGTAGCAGAGGAGCGAAGGGTATTGTGAGCGTATTCTGCCTACATGATGAAGGAAGACCAAGAGGATGGGTTGTTAGCTGCCATACACCTCAGTGTAGTCTCAAGGTCTTGGTTAAGCCTCACCGTTTGCCCATTGGACTCCGGGTGGAACCCAGAAGATAGACTCACTGTAGCCCCCAGAGATTGACAAAATGCCCGCCAGAATCGGGAGGAAAATTGGGGTCCTCGATCAGAGACGATGTCTTGTGGGATGCCAAAGACTCGGAAGACGTGGTTTATAACCAATTCAGCAGTTTCTTTAGCGGTGGGTAGTTTGGGCAGAGGAATAAATCGGGCGACCTTGGAGAATCTATCAACTATGACCATGATAGTGGTGTTGCCTTGTGATAGCGGAAGTCCAGTGATAAAATCCATGGAAAGATGAGACCAAGGTCTATGAGGTATGGAGAGAGGATGCAATAGCCCCTGAGGAGAATGGTGAGGGACCTTACTTTGGTTGCACGTGGGACATGCATTTACAAATGTTGTCACATCCTCCTTGATAGTTGGCCACCAAAATAGTCTTTGGAGGAACTCAAGAGTGCGAGAGGTACCAGGATGACAAGTGAGACGAGAGGAGTGTCCCCACTGGAGGATCTGGGAGCGGACAGCTTTAGGGACAATCAGGCAGTGGGTTGACCCCTCCTGGGTCAGGTTCTCGGGCTTGGGCTTGTTTTACAGTATTTTCCAGATCCCACCTGATAGGAGCTATTATCTTGGAACTGGGGATAATCAATGCAATAGAATCTTCCTGAGGAGTGTTTACATATACTTGGGACAAAGCATCAGGTTTTAGGTTCTTAGAGCCGGGACGGTAGGATAAGATGAACTTGAATCGGTTGAAGAATAAGGACCAACATGCCTGGCGGAGGTTGAGTCGCTTTGCCTGCTGAATGTATTCCAGATTTTTGTGGTCCGTGAATACTTGGAATGGGTGTTTGGCCCCCTCAAGCCAATGCCTCCACTCTTCAAGCGCTAGCTTAACTGCCAGTAACTCGATCCCCTACATGATAGTTCATCTCAGTCGGTGTAAGGCGGTGGGAAAGGAATGCACATGGATGCAACTTGTTGTCCTCCCCCCCTTGGGACAGCACAGCTCCAACCCCTACATCCAAAGCATCGACCTCCACGATGAAGGGTTTATCTGGGTTAGGGAGAATGAGAATAGGTGCAGAGGTAAAATGGCTTTTGAGTTTGCTGAAGGCCAACTCTGCTTCGTGTCCCCAATTAAAGCTGGTTGTGTTCCCCTTGGTGAGGACAGATAAAGGAGCCGCCACAGTACTGAAGTTCCGGATGAACTTGCGATAAAAATTGGCGAAGCCAAGGAAACGCTGTACTTCCTTTACCGATGAGGGGGAGGGCCAATCCACAACTGCTTGAACCTTTTGAGGGTCCATTTGTATCTGGCCAGGCTTGATAAAGAATCCCAGGAACTGAACTTTGGTCACATGGAACTCACATTTCTCTGATTTAACATAAAGATGGTTATCAAGAAGATGTCTGAGAACCTTACTGACGTGTTTTACATGCTCTTGGAGGGAACTCGAGAAGATGAGGATATCGTCTAAGTAGACAAATACAAATTGGTTGAGCATGTCTCTGAGAACATCATTGATGAGAGCTTGAAATACTGCAGGAGCATTAGTGAGACCGAAGGGCATAACTAAATATTCATAGTGCCCAGTGGGCGTGTTGAAGGCGGTCTTCCATTCATCTCCTTTTCTGATGCGCACGAGATGGTAGGCATTGCGCAAGTCAAGCTTAGTGAAGATGGAGGCTCCTTGCAGAATTTCGAAAGCAGTGGTCATTAGCAGCAAGGGATAGCGGTTTCGAATAGTGATCTTATTAAGGCCCCTGTAATCAATACATGGCCGGAGCCCGCCATCCTTCTTCCCAATGAAAAAGAATCCAGCTCCAGCAGGGGAAGTGGATGGTTGGATGATACCTGCCGCAAGGGATTCGTTAATGTATTTGTCCATAGCAGTTCGTTCGGGGAGAGACAGAGAGAATATACGACCTCTGGGGGGACAGGTTCCTGGGAGCAGCTCAATGGCGCAATCATAGGGGCGATGAGGAGGTAAGGAGGTGGCCTTCATTTTGCCGAACACTGCTTTGAGGTGGTGGTACTGAGCAGGGACTTGAGACAGATCTAGGGCTTCTTGGGACTCGGGAACAAGATCAGGGGAGTTCTGGGCCAAGCATGTAGTCCGACAGGTGGGACCCCAACTGAGAACAGCGCCAGTGGACCAGTCAAAGTGTGGGTTATGCTGGAGGAGCCAGGGGTGACCGAGGATAATAGGGAACTCTGGAGTCTGTATAAGGTGAAAGCACATTCTCTCCTGGTGCTGGTAAGTGACGAGACAAAGGAGAGAAGTGAGGTGGGTTATTTTCCCTGGAGCTAACGGTCTTCCATCCAAGGCTGTCGCAGTTAGGGGGGCAGGAAGGGAATTAATAGGAATCTGGAGACTCTTGGCAAGGGAAATATCCATGAAATTCCCGGCAGCACCAGAATCAATCAATGCCTGGAGTTGGTGTTTTTGATCTCCCCAAGTGAGTGTGATGGGAAGGAACAATCCAGAGTTGGAAGTTGAAGCTGTGCGTGTAACTCCCGTTACAGTCCTTCCTTGCCTGTACGGGACTGGGCGTTTCCCGAAAGCTCGGGGCAGGCAGAGTGAAAATGACCATACACTCCACAATATAGACAACAGCGCTCTTTCATGCGACGGTCTCGTTCAGATGGGGAAAGCCTAGTCCTTGCCAATTGCATGGGTTCTGAGGACTCGTGGGGCATTGGTGGCATTGGAGCAAGTGCTGGACTGGCAGACAATGTGGAAACAGATGGCCGGTTCAGGCTTCTCTCCCTCAGGCGATTATCCAGCCAGATTGCTTGATCCATGAGGGTCTCAAGATCATGAGCAGGTTCTCTGGTAGCCATATCATCCTTGATTGCCTCAGACAGACCATTCAGGAAGCACACCATGAGGGCCTCGTCGTTCCAGCCACTCCCTGCTGCAACTGTCCGAAACTGTATGGCATATTCAGCCGCGATGCCATTACCTTGTCGGAGGGTGAGAAGTCTCTTAGAGGCTTGCCGGCCACTGAGGGGGTGGTCAAAGACTCGCTTGAACTCCTTTTCAAACACAGAATAACTTGAACAGAAGGGTGCCTGTGCCTTCCAGACCGCTGTTGCCCAAGAAAGAGCCTTGCCAGAAAGGAGGGTGATAACATATGCGATCTTGGCCCAATCTGAGGGGAAGGAAGATGGTTGTAATTCGAATGTGAGAGAGCATTGAGTCAGGAACCCATCACATGCACTGGGATCACCTGAGAAATGTTGTGGTGGAGGTAGGCGAGGTTCAATCAGAGGAGAATTCACTCGAGAATCCGGAAGGGATACCGAGGCAGCAGTAGAAGCAGTAGCTGAAGAAGAGGGCAGCCGGTCCAGGATCTGACAGACAGAAATCATGAGATCTGACAGTACTTGAGTGTTTAGCCATCACAGTCTCCTGCTGAACTAGTGCTGACTCATGACACTGGATTGTGGACTCCTGCTGAGCAATTGTGGCCAGGAGTTTGAGCATTAGGCATCTCTGGGTTCATAATGTGGCTTGGTTATTCTGTCAGAGCCAGGATTTGAACTTGGGTCTCTGGCGCAAACGTCTTAATTTCCACCACTGAGCCACAGAAGGGAGTTAAACCCAATAGTCAGACGTGTTCTTAAAATGAACTCAGAAGAGTTTAACAAAAATAGCAAAAAGGGTACAAAAAGCAATTTCTAACTAACAACCACAAAACAGAAAAATCTTTCATCCAAAAAGGATCCAAAAGGAGGGAAAAAAATAATCTCCAAAGAACTCAGGAAAAAGACACCAAAAATCAGCAAAAATAAACACAGGGAAAAAAACAATCCAAAAGGCATTCAAAGTTTAGTACTTAGAACTAGAGCAGACTTACGGCAGCAACTGGCTAAAAACATCAATAACCAAGCAAAGAAACAAAAGGAAGTGATCAACTTAAATACACAGCCCAGAACGAGGCACATGTGAAAACAATAACACATGATAAAATGGCGGGAAACTGAAATGAAACACAATGAGGGCCTCTAGTGGCCAAAATATAACATTAAAGCAAAAAACTCTGACAGACTTAATATCTCATAATAATGACTTAGTATCTCGTAATAATGACTTAGTTTCTCATAATAACGAGAAACTTTCTCATAATAATTAGAATCAGCTTTATTGCCAAATATGCTTACACATACAAGGAATTTGTCTTGGTGACAGGAGATTCCAGTGTACAACAATACATTTACGCATCTGGCAGACGCTTTTATCCAAAGCAACTTACAGTGCTCTTATTACAGGGACAATCCTGGAGCAATCCCCCTGGAGTTAAGTGCCTTGCTCAAGGACACAATGGTGGTGGATGTGGGGATTGAACCAACAACCGTTTGCTTACCAGTTCAGTGCTTTATTCCACTACGCCACCACCACTCCACCTAAAACAATGGAAAAACAATAAAAAAAACAGCAGCAAGACATAGATAATTATAATAATTAAAAATAATAAAACTAATTATACACATACATACATACACACATACACATAGGTAGTGCAAATCTAATACAATCTGTTATGTACCGTGCAAATAGAAATCTGTTAAGTACAGTTTTTTCAGAGGAATGAAATGGCAGAAGAGGTGGATGTGTTGGATAAATATAAAAAAGACTAAACTGTGTATTGCACATAGTTATTGCTCAGTGGGGCAATTTAACTGTTCATGAGATGGATAGACTGAGGGAAAAAACTATTCCTGTGCCTGACGGTTCTGGTGCTCAGAGCTCTGAAGCGTCGGCCAGAAGGCAACAGTTCAAAAAGGTAGTGGGCAGGATGAGTGGGGTCCAGAGTGATTTTTCCAGCCTTTTTCCTCACTCTGGAAGTGTACAGTTCTTGAAGGGGGGGCAGGGGGCAACCAATAATCCTCTCAGCAGTCCGAACTGTCCTTTGTAGTCTTCTGATGTCTGATTTCTCTGTCCTTTGTAGTCTTCTGATGTTTGATTTTGTAGCTGAACCAAACCAGACAGTTATTGAAGTGCAGAGGACAGACTCAATGACTGCTGAGTAAAACTGTATCAGCAGTGTCTGTGGCAGGTTGAATTTCCTCAGCTGGCGAAGGATGTACAACCTCTGCTGGGCCTTTTTCACAATGGAGTCAATGTGGGTCTCCCACTTCGGGTCCTGTGAGATGGTAGTGCCCAGGAACCTGAATGACTCCACTGCTGCCACAGTGCTGTTTAGAATGGTGAGGGGGATCAGTGTTGGGGTGTTTCTCCTAAAGTCCACAATGATCTCCACCGTTTTGAGCATGTTCAGCTCAAGTTTGTTTTGACTGCACCAGACAGCCAGCTGTTCAACCTTCCCTCTGTTTGCAGACTCATCGTCATCTCGGATGAGGCCGATGACAGTGGTGTCATCAGCAAACTTCAGGAGCTTGGCAGAGGGCTCCTTGGCGATGCAGTCATTGGTGTAGAGGGAGAAGAGTAGTGGGGAGAGCACACATCCCTGGGGGGCACCAGTGCTGATTGTACAGGTGCTAGAAGTGAGTTTCTTATCTCATAATAATGACTTAGTATCTCATAATAATGAGAAAATGTATCATAATTATGACTTAGTATCTCGTAATAACGAGAAACTTTCTCATAATTATGACTTAGTCTCTCATAATAATGAGAAACTTTCTCATAATAATGACTTAGTTTCTCATAATAATGACTTAGTATCTCGTAATAACGAGAGATTTTCTCATAATAATTACTTAGTTTCTCATAATAATGACTTAATATCTCACAATAATGACTTAGTTTCTCATAATAATGACTTAGTTTCTCATAATAGTGACTTAGTATCTCATAATAACGAGAAACTTTCTCATAATTATGACTTAATATTTTGTAATAATGACTTAGTATCTCATAATAATGAGAAACTTTCTCATAATTATGACTTAATATCTTGTAATAATGACTTAGTATCTCATAGTAACGAGAAACTTTCTCATAATTATGACTTAGTATCTCATAATAATGACTTCCCAGCCGGTCTGCCGGCATTTTTGGGTAGCATGCTGCCAGAGGCTTGCCACGGTTGGTCCTCCGTCAGCCGACCACCGGCAAGCCGACCATTAGCAAG
Organism: Myxocyprinus asiaticus; assembly: GCF_019703515.2. Classification (NCBI taxonomy): domain Eukaryota; kingdom Metazoa; phylum Chordata; class Actinopteri; order Cypriniformes; family Catostomidae; genus Myxocyprinus; species Myxocyprinus asiaticus. The sequence continues at coordinate 17,818,809 of NC_059366.1, forward strand.
CGCTTGCCGGTCCACTGGTGTTTTTTGGGTGGCACGTCGCCACTGGTAAGCCATGGTTGGGCCTCCATCGGCAGGCCAATAGTCAGCTGATGGCAATTCGGTCCACTGTGGCAGACCACTAGTTGCTTGCTGCTAATGCAGAATGCATTGTTTATAACTTCACTTGACAATAATTAAATTGCACCTCAAAATACCATGCATATTTGTTTAAAAATGCCCATAAAGTTCCACATAATGAATTAACAAAATGTATTATTGCAAACTGCTTTTTATGTGTGTTTTGTTGAAAGTTCATCTTTGTGATTGAGAGTTTTGGTGAATATAAGACAAAAATTACAGGAAATGCATCTTTATTTTACAATTATTTATTTTACAAATAAAAAATAAAATCAAAGTAATGAGACTGGTTTAAAGATGCATAAATGCAAAATTTTGGTATAGAAAAATAAACAGGTAATATGCTCTGTATAGGCAAGCACACTTAATTAAAGGGGTACAGTGTTTGTTAAAACAACTATATAATACAATCTTAAACTACAAAAAAGTGCAGGGGTGGCATTTTGCTCCAATTAATAGTAAATGTAATCATTTAAATTAACTGACACTGAAAAATGTGTTAGGTTCACATAAGGATTGTTAATTATCTCTATAATGATTACTCTTTGTATATATGTATCTATACATTTAAGTATATTGTGTTGATGACTTTAATGTATTTTAATGGGTGTGCATTGAATGCTTGTACTGCTACTGCAGAATGTACTCAAAGCATGTCGCATGTAACCACTTGACAAGAAATAAAAAATACCATTTATATTTGTTTAAAATGCACATCATAAAGTTCCATGTATTAAAGTGTGTGTAAATGGCTCATCGATCTGAAGGAGAGTTTTTGTGAATATTTTAGACAAAAATTACAGGAAATGCAGCTGTATATAATAATCCTTAGAAGAACAATGGGGTCTCCACACTTTCAGTGCTTGGGCCATAATAATGTAATGAGATTGATGTTTTAAAAACAAAATTATGAATATAGAAATAAAAATTATTCCAGCTTTCGTGGAAGGGTTATGTTCTCATCGCGAGAACATGCCCATCAGAATGTTGCGGTCATGGCTCACTTCCTTCTTCATGAAGCAAGGAGCCACCGTGGCTGCTCCACAACCCGCTCCGTCCTGGGCTGATGCTCAGCCGGCTGGGTCGGCAAGCACCACGGGCAATTTGAATGTGGATATGGGAGCATTTTCGCTGGCTCAACCCCCGCGGCCCTCCCATCCCCCAGCACACTCGTTCTATCCGGAAGAGCTGTCGAGCAATACAGGCGGTCCGCCTCAGGGCGGATTTAATGTGTCGTTCACGGCTTGCGACGAGGATTAGCTTTTTGGTCACAGCATCAGAGGGTGGGCTTCTGCTATTGGAAGTGGATGAATCTTCTGAGCACAGGATGAGGCGGACACTGAGATGGCAGCCGTGCTTGCCCGGGCAGCTGCGAACATCAGGCTGAAGTGGAACCCTCCACCCTGCCCTGAACGTTCACGGCTGGATGATTAGTTTCTGGGCTTGGAGCGCGACTCACGGCCGCACCCCGTCCCGGTGCCTTTCTTCCCAGAAGTGCACGAGGAGCTAACCAGGTCGTGGAAGGCACCTTTTTCTGCTCGTACACGCTTCGCGGGCTCGTCCATCCTAACTACCCTCGACACCGGAGCGGCTAAGGGATATGTCGAGCTCCCCCAGGTAGAGCGCACCGTAGCGGTGCATTTATGGCCGCAGGGCGCAGCCACCTGGCGCGACCGACCAAGGCTCCCTTCCAAGGCCTGTAAGTTCTCTTCCTCATTAATGACGAAGGATTACAAGGCCACAGGTCAAGCCACTTCTGCCCTTCATGCCATGGCCATCCTGCAGGTCCACCAGGCCAAGGTGCTGAAAGATCTGCACGAGGGTAGAACTGACCCAGGGCTGATGCAGAAACTGCGTACTGCGACCGACCTCACCTTACGGGTGACGAAATTCACGGCGCGTGCCTTGGGCTAGACGATGTCCACTCTTGTGCTTCAAGAGCGGCACCTGTGGCTCAACCTTGCGGAGATAGGTGATGCCGAGAAAGTCTGCTTTCTCGATGCTCCCATCTCCCAAGGGGGGCTTTTTGGCGACACCATCGAGGATTTTGCCCATCAGTTCTCGACGGTGAGGATAGCAGACCGAAGCACATCCATTAAGCACATCTTGCCGCAGCATGACTTGGCCACCTTCAGGCCTCCGAAGTCCCGTGCCCCGTCTGCTTCTCGCCAGAGCCATTCCCCTGCGGTGCCGGCCCTGGCTCCCATACCATCCTCAGAGAAGAAGATCCTCCCGTGGGAAGTCAGATTCACCTGCCCGTCAGCTGGCCCCCAAGAACCCCAGACGGTCTTCGAGGCGGCCCTGACACGGGCAGCCTGGGTGAACTCTTCAGCTCCACCATCACCCCTGGGCCAGCGCATGGTAAGTATTATATCGCTGGGTGCCCTCTGGGCCTCGGCGCCCACATGGTCAGTAAAACAGCAGTTTCCTCATTCCCTGGATCAGCGCACTCATGATGGCCAGGCACTGGAAGTCTTTCCGGTCAACCAGGCGAACGTGAGTACCTCCCGTTCCCTCATTCTCCATCGAGAGACTGCCGATGAACAGGTAAGTGTGCTGGTGTCTGGGGTCGCTCGCCCGCCTCAGTCACCGGTCACCGTTGCGGGCTTGCGGAGCAGCACGTCCCCCCTGGGCTGTCTTCCAGGTGGGGTACCTGCTCTGCCTTGCCACGAACCACCCTGCCTGGGCACGGTAAGTCCAGTTGTCCCCTAGGTGCCGCTCTGGCGCAGAGTCCTGAGGCCTGGTTAGCGCTCTCCAGCCCCTTGCTGTGTCTCATCAGGACGATTCGCCTTGGCTATGCGATCCAGTTTGCCAGATGCCCGCCCAGGTTCAGTGGCATCCTCTCCACTACGGTGCGGGGTGAGGGTGTCTCCGTCCTCCAGGCGGAGGTTGCCACCCTTCTGGCAAAGGGAGCAATAGAGCCGTCCCCATAGCCGAGCTGCGCAAGGGCTTTTACAGCCCTTATTTTATCATGCCCAAGAGAGGTGGAGGGTCGCGCCCAATCTTGGATCTGCATGCTTTGAACAAAGCCTTACACAGGCTTCCGTTCAAGATGTTAATGCAGAAGCGCATCCTGGCATCAGTACGACATCAGGATTGGTTCACGGCCATCGACCTGAAGGACGCGTACTTTCACATATCGATCCTTCCTTGACAAAGACCCTTTCTTCAATTTGCCTTCGAGGGACAAGCATACCAGTACAAGGTCCTCCCCTTCGGTCTGTCCCTGTCCCCTCGTGTCTTTACCAGGGTCGCAGAGGCTGCCCTGGCCCCGCTACCATCGGGGGCATTCGCATTCTCAATTATCTCGACGACTGGCTAATCCTAGCTCACTCGCGTGATCTATTGTGTGCGCTCAGGGTCCTTGTGCTTCAGCACCTCAACTGACTTGGGCTTCAGGTCAACTGGGAGAAGAGCAAGCTCTTCCCTGTGCAGAGCATCTCTTTTCTCGGCATGGAGTTGGACTCGGTCACTCTCAAGGCACGTCTTATGACCAAACGTGCTCAGTCAGTGCTGACCTGCCTGAAGACCAGAAGGTAGCGGTGCCAGTGAAACAATTTCAGAGGCTCCTGGGACATATGCCATACTCGGCGGCAGTTCTCCCCCTCGGGTTGATGCATATGAGACCGCTTCAGCACTGGCTACAGACTCGAGTCCCGAGATGGGCATAGCGCCATGGCACCCGACGTGTGACCATCATGCCACAGTGCCGTCAGACTTTCAGCCCTTGGTCAGACCTGGCGTGTCTATGGGCAGGTGTTCCCCTAGAGCAGGTCTCAAGGCATGTCGTGGTCATGACAGACGCCTCGAACTTGGGCAGACAGCCCCGACTCCTTTGGCAGAGCATCAACTGCTTAGAGTTGCTGGCGGTATTGCTGGCCCTGCGGAGGCTTCGGCTGTTGATTCAGGGCAAGCATGTGTTGGTCCGGACCGACAACGCAGCGACTGTAGCGTACATAAACCACCAAGGCGGCGTACGCTCACGTCGCATGCTGCAACTCGCCCGCCGCCTCCTCCTCTGGAGTCAGCAGACGTTGAAGTTGCTGCTAGCCACTCACCTTCTCACCATCCTCAACCATGCAGCGGATGTGCTCTCAAGGCAGGTAACGCTCCGTGGGGAGTGGGGACTCCACCCCCAGATAGTCCAGCTGAGTTGGGAGAGATTCGAGGAGACGCAGGTAGACCTGTTCATCTCCCAAAAGTTCTCTCACTGCCCCCTTTGGTACTCCCTGTCCGAGGCTCCCCTCGGCGCACAGATGGCCTCGGGGGCTGTGCAAGTATATGTCTCCTCCAGCGAGCCTCATTGCACAGACTCTGTGAAATGTCAGGGAGGATGAGCAGCAAGTCCTGTTCGTTGCACCGTATTGGCCCAACCGGACTTGGTTCTCAGATCTGATGCTCCTGGTAGTAGCACCTCCCTGGCACATTCCCCTGAGGTAGGACCTTCTCACTAAGGGGAAGGGCATGCTCCAACATCCACGGACAGACCTCTGGAATCTCCACGTCTGGCTCCTGGACGGGATTCAGTAGACCTAGCGGGTCTTCTGCCAGCGGTGGTAAGCACAATCACTCAGGCCAGAGCCCCCTCTATGAGGCGGATGTATGCCTTAAAGTGGCGTCTCTTCGTGAACTGGTGTTCTTCCCATGGGAAAGACCCACAGAGATGCGCCGTCGGGTCTGTGCTGTCTTTCCTTCAGGAAGGGCTGGAGAGACTTTCAGGGTCTCCCTCTACCCTCAAAGTGTACGTGGCTGCCATAGCAGCTTACCACGACACACTGGACGGGAGGCCCTCACGACAGCACGATCTGATCAACAGGTTCCTCAAGGGCACGAGGAGGTTGAATCCTCCTAGACCGCGCCTGATTCCCTCTTGGGATCTCTCTGTGGTCCTACCTGCCCTACAGAGAGCCCCCTTTGAGCTCCTGGAGCAGGCCGAGCTCAGCACTTTGTCTCTGAAGACAGCCCTCCTGGTGGCGCTCACTTCCATTAAGAGGGTGGGGACCTGCAGGCGCTCTCTGTTACCAGCAAATGCCTGAAGTTTAGGTCGGCACACTCTCATGTGATCTTGAGACCCCGGCCCAGTTACCACCACTCCTTTTCGGGACCAGGTGGTGAACCTGCAAATGCTCCCTTCAGAGGAGGAAGACCTGGCCTTGTCATTGCTGTGTCCAGTTCACACCCTGCGAATCCACACCCTGCGGACCGTACACAGAGCTTTAGACACTCAGAGCAGCTCTTTGTCTGTTTTGGAGGACAGCAGAAGGGGAAAGCTGTCTCCTAGCATATGCTAGCCCATTAGATTGTGGATGCCATTTCTCTTGCATACCAATCTCAGGACTTGCTGTGCCCCTTGGGAGACCGGACGCACTCCACTAGAGGTGTTGCATCCTCCTGGGCACTGGCAAGGGGGGCCTCTCTAGCAGACATATGCAGATCTGTGGGTTGGGCTACACCCAATACCTTTGCAAGGTTTTATAACCTACGCATAGACCCGGTTTTGACCCTAATGTTACACGGTAACAGCAAGTAGACCAGGTGGCCGGTTGGGTGTATCGCTTGCATTGCGCCTTTCACCTTTTTTCAGAGGTGATAATGTGTGCCTTTTTGTTCACAACAGTTCCCCGTATCCGGTGAACCTCGGACACCTCTTTAATTCTTAAGCACTGTTTGGGGACGAACTCGGCGGAGGAGTAACAACACCAGGCCCAGTACTCATAGTATGCCCCTTTTCAGGTGAGCCCGTGTGCTCGGGCTCAGTGCTCTATGCATGGTGATTCCCCCTTGGTAATCCCGTATGATGAGTTTCCACTGTTCGGTTTCCCCTTAGGTGAACCCTGTGTTTCCCCTCACCAGAGCTTTCTCTGCCTCGGCCACTGTGGCTGCGTACCCTCTCTGTAGATAGGGTCCTCCGGTGGTATCATTCCATATGTGAACTTCCCCGTTGGTAAGTCCATGTGAGGTATTCTCCACATGTTAACCTCCCTCTGGTAGGATGTGGTCTCCGTAGTGCTCTCCATCCTGGAGGGGGTGAGCACTTCTCAGCGCTATTCTAGAAAGTGCTCGGCAGGAAATTGCTTAACAGCAAATCAGGAAAGGCACCACCGGTAGCCTACTTGGGTAAGTGCCTCCTCCCCCCCTTAATGGGACTAGGGAGACACCTTACCTAACTCTCTGGAAGGTCACGACGTGGTTGAACGCTCACTGCGAGGCACGCAGCAGCTTGCCCGTGTCCACTCTTACGTACCTCGTGACACGGTTCAGCGCCTACGGCATTTCCTATAGGAAACCCTAGTGTCACTACATCGACACAACGTAGAGTGAGTGACAGACAGGGAACGTCTTGGTTACTGATGTAACCTCTGTTCACTGATGGAGGGAACGAGACATTGTGTCCCTCCTGCCGTGGTGCTGAACTGGCCACTGACATGGCCGGGACTCTCTATCGGCTCCTCAGCATAAATCTGAATGAGTGGTGCACGCCATCTCCTTTTATACCCGTATGTCCGGGGGCGGAGAGTGGCATGCAAATTCCACTTGCCAATTCTCATTGGCCTTTCCTCTTTTAAGCAAAAGTGATTGGGGCTCTCAAGATCGAACCACTAGTGTCACTACATCGACACAACGTCGAGTGAGTGACAGACAGGGAACCAGCTTTGGTATATTCTCTTTGTCCCACCTTAGCCCCATGTATCAAAGGCAGATCTGCTACTTTGGTTCTGTGTAACTGAAATGCACAATCAGAGCAGTTTTCAGTTTTAATTGATAGAGCATATATTTTATAATTTAGATTTATATTTAAAGTATAATTTTTATTTCTATATTCATAATCAATATAGATTACATCAATCTCATTACATTATTAGGGCCCAAGCACTGAAAGTGCGGAGACCCCATTGTTCTTCTAAGGATTATTATATACAGCTGCATTTCCTGTAATTTTTGTCTAAAATATTCACTAAAACTCTCCTTCAGATCGATGAGCCATTTACACACAATTTAATACATGGAACTTTATGATGTGCATTTTAAACAAATATAAATGGTATTTTTTATTTCTTGTCAAGTGGTTACATGCGACATGCTTTGAGTACATTCTGCAGTAGCAGTACAAGCATTCAATGCACACCCATTAAAATACATTAAAGTCATCAACACAATATACTTAAATGTATAGTTACATATATACAAAGAGTAAACATTATAGAGATAATTAACAATCCTTATGTCACCCTAACACATTTTTCAGTGTCAGTTAATTTAAATGATTACATTTACTATTAATTGGAGCAAAATGCCACCCTTGCACTTTTTTGTAGTTTAAGATTGTATTATATAGTTGTTTTTACAAACACTGTACCCCTTTAATTAAGTGTGCTTGCCTATACAGAATATATTACCTGTTTATTTTTCTATACCAAAACTTTGCATTTATGCGTCTTAAAACCAGTCTCATTACTTTTATTTTATTTTTTATTTGTAAAATAAATAATTGTAAAATAAAGATGCATTTCATGTAATTTTTGTCCTATATTCACCAAAACTCTCAATCACAAAGATGAACCTTCAACAAAACACACATAAAAAGCAGTTTGCAGTAATACATTTTGTTAATTCATTATGTGGAATTTTATGGGCATTTTTAAACAAATATGCATGGTATTTTGAGGTGTAATTTAATTCTTGTCAAGTGAAGTTATAAACAATCGGCGGACCGATAGGTCATTGTTAGCTGGGAAGTCATTATTATGAGATACTAAGTCATAATTATGAGAAAGTTTCTCGTTATTATGAGAAACTAAGTCATTATTATGAGAAGATTTCCCATTATTACGAGATACTAAGTCATAATTATGAGAACATTTTTTGTTATTATGAGATACTAAGTCATTATTACAAGATACTAAGTCATTATTATGAGAAAGTTTCTCGTTATTTTGAGATACTAAGTCATTATTATGAGATACTAAGTCATTATTATGAGAAAGTTTCTCGTTATTACGAGATACTAAGTAATTATTACGAGATACTAAGTCATTATTATGAGATACTAAGTCATTATTATGAGAAAGTTTCTCGTTATTACGAGATCCTAAGTCATTATTATGAGAAAGTTTCTCATTATTACGAGATACTAAGTCATTATTACGAGATACCAAGTCATTATTATGAGAAAGTTTCTCATTATTTTGAGATACTAAGTCATTATTATGAGAAACTAAGTCATTATTATGCAAAACTAAGTCATTATTATGAAATACTAAGTCATTATTATGAGAAAGTTTCTCATTATTACGAGATACTATCTCATAATAATGGCTTAATATCTCATTATATTGACTTACAAAATCTCATTTTTTATTTAACTGTGGCGGAAACCGGATTCCATATAATCACGCTTTAAGTGATGTATGTAATATGAAAGCAAAGAGCGAGAGATGCTGATGAGTTGGCTGTCATCACTGCCGCTATCGCCACTGAGAAAGAGGATTTAAAAACAGGAGATGTTCTGCATGACTGTGTAATTACTTAATTGATTAAACAGGAAAGGAGGGCTGATTTTCACTTCAAGTAAATTGGTAAGTGCTTTTTGCATTGTTATAGCAACATCAGGAGTTTTCTAAGTGTAAATTAGGCTGCTTGAGCATTCAGTGTCGGATCAAATTTTGAAAAGTAGTGCTACATTCCATTCAACTTGGAAAGTCGGATTTTACAACTTCCTATAGGAAAAGTGCAATGGAATGCATCTTGAAGTCAGAATTACAATTTGTAGGCTCGTGCAGAAATTCTCAACTCCGATTTCGCTGAGATGCAGGGGCACGATGTCACACAAACATGTCGACACTCAGGGAGATATACAAAGTAAGTGATAAACATTCACTTTATTAAGTAATATCAATAAATGAGTTCGTTTCCACATTACATGATATTAAAGCTTGTTTAACAAACGTCTGCAGGAACAGGTGTATAAAACATTAAAATCTCTTTTGATAATCGTACACCTGAAGCACAAATGCTAGCGCTGCAGCACTGTTTATAAGTTGGGTTGCTAGGAGACATCTCTAATGCAACATTTAAATCGCAAATATTATTAGATATATTTTTACAGGTATTATAGACCTCCTTGATAGATTCATATGAAAAATTATGATTTTTGAATTTCTGTTCGGGAGACGTTCATTTCACAAAACAGTCATGCTGCAGTTAAAATTAGGCTTGCTTGATCATTAAGTGTCGTTCTGGCTTTCATGCGTGGACGTGTTTTTAAAATGTCAATTGGTATTATTAGTTAGCTGCGACATAATGTATGATGCCCAAAGGCGTAGGGTGTCTTATTCATTGAGAAACTGTGTTTTCTTAATGGCATGAATCACACTGAAGGCCTAGACTTTAAATGCACGGCCGCCACTGTTCAAAGAATACCATGGTATTACCTTGGTACATTTCAAACTGATGGTGATTATTCCAGTGTACTTTGATATATCCAATGGCACTCAATGATTGCCTTACTTACTGGTATTTAAACTCCAAGGTACTTTAAAGAATATGATGGTATTACCATGGTACAGTACATTTCAAACCAATGATGGTTATTCCATAGTACTTTGACATATACCAGTGTATTGCACTGAATGACTGCCATATTGTTATTTTCACCCTCAAGGTACTTAAAAGAATACCATGGTATCATTGGACAATGTCCTAAAACATAGTAACACTGTGGTAATATGTGGTCGATTTTGCTAGTGGATGCTAAGCTTGACAGTCTGCAAATGATTTGTCCACTTGCCACATTTTTATTGATAGTGTATACACATTATTTTGTGTAGCAAAAGAAAGAATAAGAGCTTCAAGTAGTAGTTAAATCATTAAACGGCTTGATGTTGCATCATGCAATAAAAACCAGCATGGCTTTGACATGCATTCACATGTGAAAGCCACACTCAAGATGATAAATGGACTCTAATGACATCTCAGATGCTGAGCTACAATCACAAGACGTTTTGCTTGTCTGTGACCCATCAATGCTGTGGAAGTCCCATGTCTCAGAGACATGTATTAAACTCTTATCAGTGGAGAATGTGGCATTAATTCAGAGTGTCTGAGCGGGGAGATTAGGAGGAGATGGAGCGGGGCTTTGGGGTGAGCGAGAGCAGGGGAGGGGTGAAGAGGGCAGTTGATGGCAGAAATTCCAGGGATGCCTGCTGGATCAGCGATGAGGTCTGTGTTTGGATATGGATCAACAGCAGTTGCACAGGCCTGGGACCAGTGTCCATGTGCTGCTTCATACGTACATGTCTTCTTCAGATGAACAAATCCAGCTACAGCCAAAATGAAGGAATGAAAATCATATGGGTTTGAAACAACATGAGTAAACGGTGACAGATTTTAAATTTTTGTGTGAACTATCCCTGTAATTACAGCCCATTACCTATAAGCATGATGAATCCGGTGAAAGCTGGATATTGTTCAATTATTCGTAATTAGAGTCTTGTCTGTGATTCTTAATGGGTTGGATTATAGTGAAAGTGAAGGTGACATTATTGTGATCTCCTCCCTGCATTTTGTAGGTTGCTTTGGTATTGCTTGTCTCATTGACAGATATACGTATAGCCATATCCTTGCATAAATGCATCCTCAAGAAGACACTTGAGTACATACTGTACATACAAATTGAGGTGGCTCTCTGTGAGATGAGTGGACACTGTCTCTTAGAAGAATAATGGAAACAGGAAAGGGGGAAAAATATGCTGATGGGAGAGACTGAGGTGAGATAACGTGCAGCATAAATAGGGGCTCTAAGGTGTTCTTAATGCTCCATTTTTTACAGCTCAGTTATGAAGAAGCTAATTGATTATTCATTACATTACTGGCAGGTAACCATGCACAGATATACTGTACGGAAATAGCAGGTTTGTCACAGATATGCCAGTTTCCTCTCTCGATTGGACAGAAATGCACAAACTCCAAAAGGAATTTCTTTACAGAGGCAGAAAGAGTCAAGCATTACACAAATATCTGTGAGTGTTTAAGCATATGTGTGTGATGTGTGGTTGATTTTGTTTCTAGGTCATTGTCTAGAGAAGAAGGATAGTCGTATCCCTGGCAGTGGGACACGCCTTGCAGACAGTACATTTGGCAAGGTTGACATAAATACATTCTGTAGAAGTCATGTGGAGTTCACAATTAGGACTGAAATACAAAGAAGGATGAAGCTGCTAAGGTAAAATACTGTATGTGTTCATCTGCTGTCATATTTGGCAATATCCATGGCAAGTGCCTAAAACCACCTTAACCATGGTTAAATCACTGTAACACAAGGTTGTTACAACATGAAGTTGTTAGGTTGTTACAACATGAAGCACATTTTTAGGCTACCTGACAAACCATTTTTTACAATATACTGTGTACAGTAACAATGCAAAGTTAACTTGCTCCATCAATATTTGCGTCACAGGTGTGCATTTATTAGAAATGTATAACGGCTTCAAACGTGGTTCATTCTATCAGAATTTTGAGTTGAAACTAATAATTTTTGTTACAAACATTTTGCACAAGTAGCCTACTTTGTAAATGGTCCACGATGAACACATAAACGCTCTAAATTGAACTATTCACCATTACACACACATGCTCAGTCAGATATTTTCTGTCAACATGCAAAGGAAGAAAAGAAAGCAAATGCTATCAGCTCCTTAGGTTATCAGTAAAAAAATGCACACTGATAAGAGCTGAACTAGCAAAAAGGTCCAACAAATACGGACTCTCTTTGCAGACATTTTCTCTCTCTGTCTCTCTCTCTCTCTCTTTCTCTTCACATTTTGCACACTTTAAAAGCCCATGTGGTGTACTGATGCTTTAAATCTCATGCTCATCCTGGGTTGTTTTCAGGGATTTAGCCACATCTGTAATCAATGAGAGAGTTATTGATTTGCGAATATCTCCAGCTGCTCGCAAAATCACACTACTCTCTGATGTTGTGAAACATGGCCAGTAGGCGCTCACAAAGAGACTTATGGATTAGAGCCATCCACGAAAATGTTTTTTTAAGGGATAATTGTTGCCCAGTTTAATATTCAACCTCTTCTGAAGGGAGGCTCTTGCCCTCACCTCTGCTCCATTGTGTATGTAGGTGCCAGAGGCTGGGGTAGATGGTTAAAGGGATGAAGTTGGGGAGAGAGTTCAGGGTTTGAAGGTTCACTCGGATTTTGGGTTGGGAGGTCGGCCACCCTTTCTGTACATCAGGTCTCAGAATGTCTGACTGCATTCTGTATGGCCTTTGGGCCCGCTTTTCCTATACTGCCTGCTCCATTCAAACTCTCTCTTTATTTCTCTCTCTCTCGCACACATACACGTTCGTTTTATCTAATAATCAACCTCTGCACTCAGACCACAAAGCAGTGCTCTTGTGCAAGGTCACATGATCACACAAGCCAGTCTTTCAAGACCCCATGACATCAGAATTTGAGTTTTGTGACTTTTATTCCATGTCTATTAACTTTAAGGCCATTGCACTGCTGGACAAAATAAAAGTTTAGCAGGTATACTCATATACGATTTACAGTCTTTCTATTACCGAAAATGGATGAGAGATGACTCATCTAGTTTTGTTTAATGAAATGCTCTGAATATTGTAAAAAGTGGTAACCGGCAATTATTATCTTAAGGAGCTATTGTATTTACACATGATCTAACCCTTAAAATTGGATGTGGATGTTACCACAAGAAGCACATTATTTAGGATTTCTTTTTTCAATAAACAATGACAATTTACAGTAAATTGAATTATACAGAAATACCACATTTATCTTACTAGAAATAGCAAGTAACATCATGAGGTATTGAGTGTCTTAAGTTCAGCTGGTTTTGTTGTGTTGTGATGTAAACTAAAGGCTACTGGCTACTTAAAAAAGGATGAACACTTCAATATGTCTGGCTTCAGTATCCTGTTTCAATTGGACATATGTCAACACAGGAACCGCGCTTGTCAAACAATTGCTTGGGATCTTTAATGTCCTCTTGCGATCTCTCCCATTTTAATGACTCTTTGGTCAAATAATTTATATATATATATATATATATATTACTATTATTATTGTTTTAATTTGCCGTTTAATTTTACAACAACGAAACTCATTGCTTAACCACCATAGTATGATGTAACGCTGGAGAAATTAACTTGCTAGTCACAACTGTTTCCTGAAACCGTAATAACTTGTAGTTTTTCGCACATTCATTGTTCGAACCACATTGGCTCAACAAAATAGAGCTGTCATTAGTGATGTTATGCAGGGGGTGGAGTAATAACTTCTGTGGATATCAAATTATAATAGCTTATTTACACATACACCAGAAAGCTGTTTAATGCACGAAAGCTGCTGAAGATACGAAAGCGCTGTGCACTGTGTAATGCGACAGATAAATTGCGCTGCAATAGTGGGGTTTAATAGTGGGGTCACACTTGAGTAGATACGCACTTTTAAAAAGCATACTCACAGCGCTTACGTGTTTACATAAACTTATAAAAATCTGTGTTCTCCGACAGAAACTGTGATAAATTGCTTTCTCCAAACAGTCTTTAATCCCTTAAATGGCTGCATTCATGTTTACATTACGTTTCAGAGCGCCACTTTCTGCAAAACCCTGGAATAAGCCATTTTATAAAATGCATGTAAACGTGGTCAAAGTGTTGACACAATGAAATATATATATATATATATATATATATATATATATATATATAGAATGAAAGATATAGATGCCTCAATGAAGTCAAATTATGTCCAAACAGCAAACTAATCAGGAACTATGCTTCTAACGACAGGTGGAGAGCTGTAGTTCCAATCACTCAACTTTGCAATGCTGTTTGTGAATGTTCATTGGAACTGCGGTTTCTGGAAACACCAAATTGTTGAATGATGTTAGTAACGATGGAACTTGCGATCATTGTTGGTTAATGATGCTTTTGGGGAACACACACCTATTTGGTTGTAGCAATCATGGAATGTTTTTACCCCTCACTGCCATCAAGCCACTTAAATTCCTATAAATACCCATGCAAGGGCCAGAAGTCTCACTTACAGCTCTGCGTGTAACCTGTCAATCAATACAATCAATTTTCTTTCTTAAGGCTTTAATAGATAGGAAGTTAGTGCTGCTGCAATTTACTGTGGGGATACAGTTTTTAAATAGGCTAACAGGGGTTAGAACTGAATGGGTGATGTTTATGTGTCATTTACTGAATGTCTTTAACCCTGGTGTCAGAAAAGAGAGTGTTGATGTGACTGAGGATCCCTCTCAAGACTCCTCATGTTTGCATGCTGATTTTACCACTCACAGGCTAGCAGCCCTCCACTTAAAGCAAACACAGATGGACAGCTACTGAAGAACTCTCTGTCTCTCTCCCTTCATCCCTCCCTGTCCTCACACATAAACACACTCCACTGGTGATTAAGAAGAGGTTTCTTCATTTTACGGTCCCATAAAGTTCTCTCTGCAAACATGTTTGCAAATTTAACAGTAATTGTGTCTTTGTTTTAGTGCTTATTCTACAGAATTACGTCTCTCGTCAACACTTGGCACTCAGCTAATCAGCCTTCAGGAGACACATGCATGACAGCTTTATGATGGACAATCAACACCCATGCACTGACAAAAACACACAAGCCATATACACACACACAGACCTGTATCAAAACGCAAGCAGAAATACCTGATCACACAGGCTGTTATTACACAGACACTTGCACTTCTGCTTTCTGTTGTAGAAATAACAGCAGCTTGAGATGTCTGAGGATAAAATAATCAAAACATAAAAATAAATTTCTTGCAATTGTATTTTGTGACTGTATTTCTCGGAACTGCAGGTTATAAAGACAAAATTGTGATAAAGTAGAATTGTGAGATATTTAATGTAAGAATTACCTTTTTTTTATTCTTTGGTGGGATCAAAGCACCATAGTATTCAGGTTGATTCAGTAATTTCAGGTGCAATCAGTTACTTTTTGGTTTGGTTAATATTTTATTTACAGTGACACCTAGGGGCATGGATACAGCATCATTCAAACTCAGTAGCTTCCAGTTAAAGGGATAGTTCACCCAAAAATTAAAATTCTCTCATGGTTTACTCACCCTCCTGTCATCCTAAATGTTTATGACTTTCTTTCTTCTGCAGAACACAAATGAAGATTTTCAGAAGCATATTTCAACTCTGTAGGTCCTCACAATGCAAGTAAATGGGTGGCAAACTTTTGAAGCTCCAAAATCCACATAAAAGGAGCATAAAACTAATCCATATGACTCCAGTGGTTAAACCCATAACTTCTAAAGCAATATGATAGATGTGAGTGAGAAACAGATCACTATTTAAGTAATTTTTTATCATAAATTCTCCTCCCTGCCCAGTAGGGGGAGATATGCACACATAATGTGAATCATCAAATACAGAAGGAGAAAGTGAAAGTGAAGGGAAAAGGACTTGTTGGGAAAAGGATCTGTTTCTCACCCACACCTATCATAATGCTTCAGAAGATATGGATTTTAGGGATGGATGATATCACTTATTTTCAATTCGATACCAATAATTTCAAGTCCAATATTGTCAATACTGATACCAATACCAATACTTCTATCAAATTAATTTTTTTGTGATATCTTGGGATAAAATGGGTAATTTAAAATATTATTTTTAGTCATAATTCAAGTCATTATTATTATTATTATTATTTTTTTTTTTTTACATTTGTGAGCCTAAACAGAAAATTATTAGACTTCTGTTTTGTTTACCCTTACAAAATTTAACCATGGTTTCACTACAGTATTTAGTTAAACCATAGTTACCACACAATTAACCATGGTTACACTACAATATTACTGTAGTAAAACCATGGTAAAACAAAAAAATCTTTCTTTAATTACTTATTAACAACAATTACACGCAAACTTCATTATAAGAAATGCCAACTTTAGATATGTTGTTATTTTAACGTGAATTTACTCAGAAGCTGTTTCTCTGATTTTCTATGATTACCTCTACAAGGCACTGATCCCTCTTGTTTGAACGAGCCTTGTGACAGTGCAAGTGCTTGTCTGCTTGTCTTTCAGCATGCATGTTAAGATGAGTGGAAGAAATAGTTTCCATCCTGCAAAAGTATTTGCTAATATAGCCTAATCCTTTTTATTTCACTTTGAAGCTTATGATTATTGTTCATATTCATGGTAACCAATTAATAATATCCCTCTTTTTTTTTTTTTTTTTTTTTTTTTTTTTTTTTTAATGTTAGAATCAATATTTCTGTGTGAGAATCGATATTTTTTATACAACATCAGTATCAGAAGTATCGATACTTTAGGATCGATCCGTCCCCAATGGATTTAACCACCAGAGTGGTCTGGAGTACTTTTATGTGACCCTTGGTGCTTCAAAATTTTGGCACCCATTCACTTGCATTATATGGACCTACAGAACTGAGATATTCTCCTAAAACTCTTAATTTGTGTTCAGCAGATGAAAGAAAGACATACACATCTGGGATGGCATGAGGGTGAGTTAATGATGAGAGAATTTTCATTTTTGGGTGAACTATCCCTTTAAGGTTTGAGTATACTTTGTTTTTTTGCGTGTCCAATCGTCTCGCACCGATCATGCACTAAGCTTTTCAAAGTATACTCTTTTGACTGGAGCAAATATGGACGCGTTCAACGCATGTTCACTATGACTGCTTTGTGATACTCTTTCGGTATAGTCAACGGCAGGCACATGTTGACAAAAACTGGGCCGCACAGGGATAGTTTTTGCAGACTGTGCAGATGCAGTAGCGGTTTTAACCACCATGCAAACCACGCAATTGCGTGGGGCCCCGAACATTGGACAAAAAAAGGGGGGTGAGCTTGAGGGGTGACATGATGTTCTGGGTACATGCGTGAATAGACTGTTGTCAGCGCTCTTAAAGCGGTTCACGTTAGAGGTCCTCTGGGTTCGGGTTAGTCTTTCAAGTAGGACTTTGGGTTCGGGTTTGTAATTTATGAAAAAATATACAGGACTTCTGGACTTGTTTCACCCATGAGTTAAGGGCTGTTAACACTGAAAGCATTTTTGTGTGCATCTGCTCTGATTTTCCATTGTTTTTCTATGTAAACACGCACTGGACAAACGTCCTTGACTGCTGCACCGTATCTCGCTGTTTCTTCAGAGTCTCACGCAGGACTGGCACATTAACTAGTCAAGTTAAAAAGAACTTCAGGTCTCAAAAACGCACATCGAGACACCTGCGTTCTGTTTCATTCGTTGCGCTGCATCTACATTGTTTTTAGCACAGGTGTCACAAAGATTTAACATTTTGAACAAGTTCAGATTGCAAAGAGGTGACTGACAAAACTAGAAAGAGACAAAGTAAAGTATGTTGGAGATGCAGACTCGGGTCAGTTCAGTCAATGTCCCTCATTCTATGGCAGACAGACACATACTGTGCTGCTATCACACAGCAGTCCTTGTGTTCACCTAATAAAAAGGGCACTTTTTTATTGTTTGTTAAATGGTCAAATGTGCTGTGAATATGTTTAATTTTGTGGTAAAAAAATGTCCCGGACATCTGTGTATTTTGTGCATTCTGTTAGAAAATGCAGCTCTGTCTCAATTTGTTTTGATCACAGTGTGGACACAACCTTTCTTCCTGTGGCAGCCATGTTTTCCAGTGTCTGCCTGTTTCTATAGTGAGGTTGTGTCCACTGAGTTTGTACCTTGTCAAGGTGGCTTTCAGTTTTTTTCAGTCACTGTGTATAGATAGTCTGCAATGGTGTATTCTCTTTTTAGGGCCAGATAGCATTGCATTTTACTCTGTTGTTGTGTTTGAGTTTCCCAAGTTATATAATTATGTTTTATTTGTGCTGTAATTTGGCTGTATCTAATTAGAATCAGAATGAGCTTTATTGCCAAGTGTGCTCACGTACACAAGGAATTATCTTGATTTATTTTTTGTGATAGGAGAACATTACAGTGAGACAGAATATAAAACAAGATAAGAGTATAAATAGACATACAATTTTTTTATTTTTTGAAAATAGGACATATAACATAGAATGGTGTATGTACATGTGCAAATGGTAATATACACTGCTCATAAAAATTAAGGGAACATGTAATCATCACAGTATAACACCTAGTCAATTAAACTTCAGGGATATCAATCTGTCCAGTTAGGAAGCCTAAGCGATTGTGAATCAACGTCACCTGTTTTGGTGCAAATGAAAGTGACAACAGGTGCACTGGAGAGGCAAAAGCAAAACAACCCCCAAAAAGGGAATGGTTTTGCAGGTGGTGGCCACAGACAATTGCTCTCTCCTTATCCTTCCTGACTGATTTTTCTCTAGTTTTGTGATTTGCATGTCACTACTGGTAGCATGAGGCGGTATTTGCAGCCCATTCAAGGTTTGCTGTGTCTCCCAGTACAGTCTCAAGAGCATGAAGGAGATACCAAGAGATGGGCCATTTACACGAGGAGAGCTGGACAGGGCCGTAGAAGGGCATCAACCCAGCAGCAGGACCAGTATCTGCTCCTTTGTGCGAGGAGGAACAGGAGGAGCACTGCCAGAGCCCTACAAAATGACCTCCAGCGGGCTACTGGTGTGCATGTTTCTGACCAAACTGTCAGAAACAGACTCCATGAGGGTGGCATGAGGGCCCGACATCCTCTAGTGGGACCTGTGCTCACAGCCCAGCACCGTGCAGCTCGATTGGCATTTGCCAGAGAACACCAGAATTGGCAGGTCCGCCACTGGCACCCCGTTCTCTTCACAGATTAGAGCAGGTTCACACTGAGCACATGTGACAGACGTGAAAGAGTCTGGAGCGTTATGCTGCCTGCAACATCATCCAGCATGACCAGTTTGGTGGTAGGTCAGTGATGGTCTGGGGAGGCATAGCTTTGGAGGGACGCACAGACCTCAACATGCTAGCCAACGGTATCCTGACTGCTGTTAGGTACCGGGATGAAATCCTCAGACCCATCGTCAGACCTTACGCTGGTGCAGTGGGCCCTGGGTTCCTCATGGTGCAGGACAATGCCCGGCCTCATGTGGCCAGAGTGTGTAGGCATTTCCTAGATGACGAAGGCATTGATGCCATTGACTGGCCCTCACATTCCCCAGACCTGAATCCAGTTGAGAACCTTTGGGACGTTATGTATCGGTGCATTCGACGCTGCCAAGTAGCGCCACAGACTGTCCAGGAGCTCACTGATGCCCTGATCCAGGTCTGGGAGGAGATCCCCCAGGACACCATCCGCCGTCTCATCAGGAGCATGCCCAGACGTTGTTGGGAGTGCATACAGGCACGTGAGGGCCATACACATTACTGAGTCACATTATAAGTTGCCGTGATGAAATTCACGCAAGTTGGAACAGCCTGTGATTTCAATTGTTTACTTTGATTTTCAGTGTGAGTTTGAATCCAGCCCTCAATCGGTTGGTGATTTTGGTTTCCATTGACCGTTGTTCTGTCATTTTGTTCTCAACGAATTACACAATGTACAGTAAAGATTTTGATCTTCAATATATTTCGTTCATCGAGATCCGATGTGTGATTTAAGGGTATGTACAGTTACTGAATTAAATATGAGTGAATTTACATATGTACATGAGATATTTATTTACATTATGCACTGTGGGTCCTGAAGGCATTAGTTTTGCAGTATTGTTCTGGTCCAGGTCTTCAGGCTGATGAGGGTTAGTAGATATTGGTGAAAAATCAGGACTAAAGCTCCAGACCAGCTGAGAGTGGGGATTGGTTTCTTTGCTCAACTCTTGGTATTGCAGGGCTTTATAATGGTATGAGAGGGGGTCACTGAATTTTAGATTGCCCATTTTTGTATTTTTAATTAGTGGATATTTGCCTCATTCTACCCTTCATGCATTAGTTGTTATGTGCCGGTGTACTTGTAGAATATTTATACAGAATTCTGCATTATACTAGAAGGCCCTGCGAGCTTTATCTTTCAGTTCATTCACTGCAGGGTTAAGGTAATTGTAGTGTGATGAGTGTGATATTTTGTTATTTCCTAATGTGAATATTCGTTGCATTCCCTAGGATCTGGAGCTTTTCTGGAAGGTCATGATTTTAGCTTTATTGAGGTTTACTGTCAGGGCCCATGTCTGACAGTATTGCTCTAGCAGGTCCAGGTTCTGCTGTAGACCCTGTTCAGTGTGAGACAACAAAACCAGGTCATCTGCATACAGCAGGCATTTGATTTCTGAGTCGTGTAGAGTGAGACCAGGGGGTGTAGATGGCCTCAGACTGGTTGCTAGTTTGTTGATGTAAATGTTAAACCATGTTGGTCTTAAACAGCAACCCTGTCTCACTCCATGCTCCTGGGAAAGAAATCTTGTACTTTTTGTGCTAATTTTGATGCCACATTTACTTTCAGTATACACTGATTTAATGAGATCATAGGTTTTACCTCCTATGCCACTTTCAGTAAGTTTGTAAAATAATCTATTGTGCCAGACTGAATCAAATGCTTTTTTTTTAAAAGTCAATAAAGCATGCCAAAAATTTTCCTTTATTTTGGACAACATGTTTTTCAATTAATATTTGTAATGTGTAAATATGGTCAAATGTATGGTAATTTGGTAAAAAATCTAGTTTGACTCCTGCTCAAGACATTGTGAGTTGTGATGAAGTCCAAAAGTCTCGAATTAATTATACTACAAAATAATACTATGTTTTCCATTTTATGCATGTGGCACAGTGTTTTGGTTATTGTCTGGTAGTGGTCCTGTTCCAATGTGGCAGGACTTGACATAACTTGCAGCCAGGTTTGAGCTTGCTGGGGTTTCTCCGAGTAGGTCTGCATGTTTGTCCTTGTGATATATCTGATTAAAGTCTTTGTGATGGGATATGAAATGGGGAGGAAATTCCCTAATTTGTACATAACTAGGGCATGTTGTTAAAAAGTACAGTTCTGTGTCCACTTCATTTTGTGTGCACAGCCTGTCTTATTTTGGTAACCAGGTCTGTCTGTGTCTGCCCATCTCTATAGCAAGGTTATGTTCACTGAGTCTGTTTAGGGACAGATAGCATTCCAATTAACTTTGTTGAGCTGCTGCTTCTGTCCAATGTTTTAGATATTTTTCTTTTGTGTTTAATCTGATTTGGTCTCTCTCTCTCTCTCTCTCTCTCTCTCTCTCTCTCTCTCTCTCTCTCTCTCTCTCTCTCTCTCTCTCTCTCTCTCTCTCTCTCTCTCTCTCTCTCTCTCTCTCTCTCTCTCTCTCTCTCTCTCTCTCTCTCTGTCTGTCTGTCCTGAACTCGCAAGGGGGGCGGCAGGCGGCGAGCACTGCACTCGCAGCAGGGACGCGGTTTGAAATCCGATCCTAGTTATTTTTTCCCCCCTCTCTCCAGAGCCTGGTGATCCAAACTGTTAGTGGGAGTCTGTGAGCCAAGCTTTCACACACAGCAACATACGCCCCGCACCTCACAACCGATCCAGCTGCGCAGCGGAGAAGAGCCGCTTTTGCCGCTTCTTTAGATGATGCAGTTTAGTGCGGTTTTAATGCATCTGTGAACGCTTTTCAGCTGTTTAAGGACTGGACAGAGTTGGACAGCTCAAGGCTAACTTTACGTTTTTCAGAGCAAGAATTCCTTGACGCAGCCCAACGCTTGGATTTGTAAACTTTAGTGTTTTTTTGTTTGTTTGTTTTTGGATTTGGCCCTGAATGCAATTCACGAACATCTGGAGGGACCCGCAACAAAGCTTTCTCAAAGAGTCAATCAAAATAATTTTTACGACTTCGAAAAGGATTTATTCCAAAAAGGGAATCTTTGGTGAGAACTTTGTTTATTATTATTATTATTATTGTTATTATTATTATTATCATCATCATCACCTCCATGAATAATGAATAAGACAGTCTTATAGAACACATATTTCTCGTTCCATTTCCAAACCATTTTTGTCTGGTTTCAGATAAAAGCGCACCTTTTTGAATTAGACTCCGGATTCAATCAAAGCCTTTCGAAATGAAAGTTATATTTTAGAAGTGAGCTGCGGTTCCCGGTGACATGTGGCGTGTGCTCGTATCGCTTACAGTCGGACAGGTGTTGCACGGAGCGCGTGTGTATGGATGACTACACCGCGTGCTCGAAAGCTGCTTCACCAGTCGCGAGGAAGAACCGAACCTGTGCTGAAAACACATCTCCAGTAAGATTCAGCTACAATGATTGGAGTGTATAATTTCGATTTTTGTTGACAGAAGAGGGTTTCTCAAATGAGAATAAGAACCAATCATTCGTGGGCAGCAGTTCTTTGTCACATAGAAGGTGTTTTCGATGGTGCTGAATCACACCGTGGGACGTAAGGTGACAGACAATAAGAAACGCTGTCAAGGGCGCTTGTTTCAACCGATCCACCTCGTGTTTGATTTCTCGACGTTTTGAACAGTGCGACAGGCTTTATAGAGATTCCGTGACTTTAGACATATACACGTGTTGCCTTATATTTTCCTGCTGTAAACTCACTAACTCGTTAACGGTCACTCAGCTGGCGTTTCTTTCCGATGAGAGATTACATGAAGCACTTTACAACTTGACGTGTGACGCATTTAAAACCAAAATTACATCCATTTATTTTGTGGCCACCTCAGCAGGGCTTCATTTGTGTTATTTTTAGCTCACACTGAACGGATCCTCGCTGCTTTTTCCTCCGCCGAACCCACGTGCCATCTGAAACCAATTGTAGCTATCGGAGTGAATTAGAGTCTCTGGAGGTGTTAACGGGGGCTTCTGGGGCCAATTAGACACCTAATGTACTAGAGTCATTCCAACCCCACTGAAGTCGTTGATGAGAACTCACTGAAGTAGGATAGAAACTATATAAACTGGTAATATAATTATTTTTTTCATACCTTTTGTTTATATCAGCTATTTTAGGACTTTACCAGGGGAAAATATAATAAATAGTTTCTAGCTGTAATTTTCACTTTGTGAGATATCTTGATGAAATTTAGTTGTTGAACTAATGTGCGTACAGCAGTAATCCTTATCACCACTTTCAGAAATGTGCTGTCACCCCACGGTTTAGGAGATAACCATTACTTTAGTAAAGTGTCCCATGTATTTTCAGATAATACCTACAGCCCATCAAGAACAGTCTCTCAAAGATTCACAGAGGTATCAAGAGTCTTCACACAACTAAACCATCAAATGTGAGAGGTCATGTCATCAGGGGGAAAATATGCTCCTTTTCTGTTGGACACATCAACTAATTGTGACCCTTAACTGACTGGAGCTTCCTCAAAATCAATACGCTTCTCTTAGGACTATCACCAAAAAAAAAAAAAAAAAAAAAAGAACTACTGAATATATGCCATCAAAGTTTCTCTCTCTCTCTCTCTCTCTCTCTCTCTCTCTCTCTCTCTCTCTAAAGCTATATTTAGTCCCTATTAGCTGTTGTCAAGGGATTTATATATATATATATATATATATATATATATATATATATATATATATATATATATATATATATATATATAATGTACACAAGATAACTTAACACACAAAGCACAATGCAGTCCAAGGTCTATAAAAAGAACAAATGAGATTGAACCCACAATAAACAATGGACAATGCAGCGCTGCTCATGAACTCTTTCATCCATTATGTTTTAATTGCCCTTGTGTTGCTCTTTTGCCGTGAATATTGGTTTTGTGGACAGTCTCACGCCAGACCCCTGCATTTAAGCAAATGAGATGTTGGGTTTAAGGCCAGAAAGGACAGAAAAATCAACCTCTTTAGAGTTTAGAATAAACCCTGAAATTTCATCGTGACACGTGTGTAAATGTGATTTGTGAATTGGCCTTCTGTGATTTGTGTATGGAAATGTGGAAATTTTATGTGTTCCTCAATGAAGAGGAACTCACCTCTGTGCACTAGAGTAATGCACAAACACATACACACACACACTCGCACACAGAGCTCTTAGAGAGACACAGGAGGGCCAGTGAAGTTTTCAGAAGAGGATTACAGCCAAACTCTAATAGGGCCACCTCAGGCTTCAGCTTTTCATCTGCTGTCTCTCTCTCTCTCTCTCTCTCTCTCTCTCTCTCTCTCTCTCTCTCTCTCTCTCTCCCTCTCTTACCGTTTCTTCTTTCTTTATCTCTCTCTTACTCTCCCCCCTAATCCCTATTTTCATTTGCTGATTTAGATTGGGCCAGCCGTTGACATGGCTGCACAGTTAATAGATAATATTGACATTTTTGAGACCCAGATTTTGTGCAAGGTGTGACTAGTGTTACAGGATTCCATTAAAACCCTTTTACGCTGAAAACTATCAGACATTATACGCACATAAATGCTTAGGATGTGACAGCATATTCTCATACACACCCTTGTTCAGTTCTGTAGTTGTTTTGTTGCCATCAAAGGAGCTTTGAATACGGAATGTTGTCAACTCTTTTAAATGTTTAAATTTGAATATTAGTTCCGTATCGCAAATGACTAAGTACTCTAAAAGTGAGAGACAAGGAAAAAAAGAAGCAGACAGATAGTAAAATTAGTAGCTATAGTTTTAATAAATTGACTGGACTGATATAACCAAATAAAATTCTTCAGTAATCCCTAAATAAACACTGACTGTTTGAAGGGAGCTTAACATCAGCATACCACACGGCAGCACACTGCTGAGACACAATCCCCCCCAAAAACTGTTATAATTAAATTTTAAGTAGCACAAAACAGCATGTATTGTGTTTGTTACAATTACTCATGCAAGCAGGTGAAGGCATGCAGGATAATTTATGTAAACTACATTCAGGACATAATCATGGAAGGTTTGCCTCAGTTGCCTCATGTTCAGTCTACACCCTGCTAGTGTAAGTAAGGGATAATGTACTGTCAGCAAACCTAGTCTTGTATTTTCCTGTAGGAGCTTTTTTTTTTCTTTTCTTTTGGTGCTAATCACAAGCAGACTCTACAATATTCCATTAATGTACAGCTAGTCAGCTACCTACCAAATAAAAAAAATAAAAAAAAAAACAGGCATGAAATATCGATTTATACTGAGATTAAATTGAATTAATATTATTATGCGAGAAGAAAAAAACATTGAATGATACGAGAGACTAGCACAGCTAGGAAATCTTTCACCTGGGAAATCGGTCAATTACACACTTTACTGGTCATTATAGAAAAAACTATTTGACTGCAGCAAGCCATGAACTATGATTGACGATTCAGAATGAAGTATCCCAGAGAGCCTTGTAATGTATAGGATATGGCAATTTCTTTCTCTGAGAATATGGTAGCAGACTAAGAGTTTGTTTCTGCTTAAGGCCTCTCCCCCACTTAAGATTGCTACTGTAAGATAGTACGGCTACAGAAACAGTCTCTAAAAACGCATCTACGATACACACTCCAGAAATACACTATACAGATAAACTCCACAAATATACCATTCTCTCCTACAAACAATCAGTGCTGATATACTATCAGCACACACCACTATGCAATCTCCTGCTCTACGCCAGCCAGGGAAAACACTGAGTTACTCAACACACCAACCTGGCTTCAGAGTTTCTTCTCTCTTCAGTATGTGCTGACCAAGAATTGAGTGTCTGCTTGTCAGGGGAAAGAAAAACAGTGCCACGCCAGCCTCAGAAGTGCGTAGGTCTCAACTGCATCTGTCCGAGAAGAATGCCACCGTTTCAAGTTAACAAACATTTTGTGTGTGTGCGTGTGTTTAAACCAAGGCTATTAAAAAATAACACGAGTTTTAACATATTCTGGACTTCTTTGGGCGAAAATCTCTCAGTGGGGGCACCAAACTATACAGTCTTCAGCTCTGTATGTGTGTGCATTTAGCTAAACCTCTTTACATTCCTTTTATTTTGACTAATATAAACTCTCTATGTGGCAAGGCGCAGACACGCATACACTCACAAGCCACTGTGTGTGAGGGGAGCATATGTTTTCTTTAGAGAGATAAGTGTGTTTGTGTTAGCTTAGTGAAAGACATGTTTCAGAGTAGTCTGACCAGAGAGAAGGAGATGGAGAGAGAAGCAAAAGACAGCGAGTAAGAATGCAAAAGAGAGTTTACAACGAATCCCAGTCTCGTGTAAACTAGCACAGGACAAATTATTTAAAATAGCTCCATTTTATGCAGTTGTGTGTGGTCATCACACTTTATTTTTCAATTTACAGTAATCGCGGAGAGCTTTGCATGTCAGCAAGGCATTTCAAAAGAGTGGGACAAATATTTTGTCCCGTGTCAGAATAGCAACCAACAGAATTGTTTTTTTTGTTTTTTTTTGACATTTTTTACTCTATACCTATTAAAAATATTAAAAAAGTGTTTGTTTTGAGTTCATTCTCGCTTAGACCTCTTTAGTAATACATTTCTAAATATGCTCTTGTGTTTCAGGTGTGGAACCAGCATCGTTTTGGACGGGAGTGTGTGATTTCGTGTGTGTTGGCAGCACTACATTGGCATCATGTGTGGAACGGTGGAGGATGTCTGAGTCTAGTCTCCGTGGTGAGGACACTCGTCCCTGTGCCCCTCCGCCCGGGATGGTCCCGCTCTGTCTCCTTCTGTACCTTACGGCTCATATCTTCCCACCGGTGTACAGTGCCCGACTGCTGTCCCCAGAGCCCACAGGTCAGACATTACATCTCACGCTATATGGCTCTCTCTTTCTCTCTCTCTATCTCTCTCTGTCTCACTACCTGCAGGGTTCCTATGGTCATAGAAAAGAGTCCCGGAAGAGTGTTGGAAATAAAATATTAAAGGGATATTTCACCTAAAAATTTCAAATCTGTGATCATTTACTCACCCTTATGTTGTTCCAAACCCAAATAACTTACTTTCTTTAATGGAACACAACATGAGATGTTAAGCAGTATTTTGGTCTAAGTCTAAAAGTTGACCGATAATAAGATACCGATAATTAAGGTGGTGGGAAAGGCTGATAACCGGTTATTTGGCCAATAGTTTTAAAATCGATTTATAGCATGTTAAAAAAATATATTTTTCTTTCCTTAATATGATGAGCACAGACAAACAAAATCCCTGATGCAGTTTATTGTTTAACCAAAATCCTAATTATAACCATAATAAAATATGGAATAAAAATATGGATGAACATTGTCAATGATGAAAG
Organism: Myxocyprinus asiaticus; assembly: GCF_019703515.2. NCBI lineage: Eukaryota > Metazoa > Chordata > Actinopteri > Cypriniformes > Catostomidae > Myxocyprinus > Myxocyprinus asiaticus. The sequence continues at coordinate 17,846,067 of NC_059366.1, forward strand.
ATTTAGTTATATCCCCACACGATTATTTTTATTTAACTTCTAGAGGCCACTGTTATACTGTAGAACTAAGCGACGGCCACAGAGGAACACAGAGAAATACAAAAATTAACTATCTGCATAGATATTTGCTGATAACCGATAGTTCCAAAAAGCAACTATTGGCACTGATTAATCTGTAAAGCTGATATATGTTTTTACCGATATATATAGTTCTACCTCTATCTCAGCCACCAATCACTTCCATTGCACCTTTTTCCCATAAAATCTAAGTGAATGATGACTGAGTCTGTCATGCTGTTAACATCTCCTTTTGTGTTCCACAAATCAAAATCATACAGGTTTGAAACATAATAAAGGTTAAGTAAATAATGACAGAATTCTCATTTTGGGGTGAACTATTCTTTTAAAAGTCATGGAAGTAGTAGTGAATGTACATTTTTGAAGCTCAGCTAAAATAAAAAACTAAAGATAAATAAAAATATTTCACTAGCTTTTTATATTGCGCTTGTACTAATTGCTTGCAAGCTATAGTGATGTTCAATTTGTAAGCAAATCATTTTGAGTAGATTATTTTTTATGAATCTGTAAAACCAAATTACACAAATTGGTATGAGAGTTTCATTACTGATTCATTACTGACTGGAAAGGTCATGGAATGACTGCACAAGTCATCAAAATTAATTGATCAAAAAGTGCAGGAACCCTGTATCTGAACCCTATATCTTGAGCATTCTTATTAAATGTGATTTGCACCTCCTATAAAATCCATAAACACTCATCAAATATTTAAACAAGTTGACTTGAGCTCACTCTGAATTCACTTACCTGTTTTGACACACACCCTTTTCCTTGTCAATGCAAGCATTCTTAAAACTTATTTATTTCAGGAGCAATCTGTGAACACTTTTACCAAGAAACACACTTTGTCTTTGCCATTGATTTATTATCCCCCAGTTGACTGATGAGGCCCTGCAGAGCGGATTACATGACAGTAAAGTGTGTGTGTGTGTGTGTGTGTGTGTGTGTGTGTGTGTGTGTGTGTCAAACGACTGAATAATAGCTTATCACTCCAGGCAGAAAGTGTCTAAATTTTCTGCATATGTTGGCAGGTACGAGAGATGTTTTGGTGTCGATAGAAGTCTAGATTATTTGTTAAAGACAGGTTTCTTGGCTGAGTTCACCTGAGTCTCTGTATTGTTTGGATTCAGGATGGGTCTACTAAACATGCTACAGTCACTTAGAAAATAGAAAGGAGCTTGATGCTTTCTTGGCCCATTTCTCGACTGTGTGAGTGTGTGTTGGGAGAGATCGTCTGATTGCAGGTGGATTTGATTTCTCATCTTGATAGCAGGTAAATATTAGGAGACAGAGAGAGTATTACAGTTAATGTTCACACTTGGTTCAAAGAAAAGAATGCAGAATGTCTTTAGTGAACCCACAGCTTAAACAAAGAGGAATTGTAATCAGAAAAGAACCAGCTAACCATTCACCTCCTTTTTACTCTTCATCCTAGCCACTAAATTTACATTTCACATTTAGTCATTTAGCAGATGTATTTATCCAAAGCGACTTAAAAATGAGGAACACAACAAGCAATTTGTCACACAAAAGTCAACAATATCTTCAGTATCGCACTGCCAACTTCTCACAGTGGCTGGTGTAGTAAAGATGCTAGTGCAGAATAAAAGATAGACACAGATTTTTTTCTTTCTTTTTTAATTGTTAAATAGTAAGTGCATTTAGTGTGGATTGGTTAAGTGCTCGCGGAACAGATGTGTTTTCTAAATCCACTTCTCTCTATCTTTTTTATGCTTCTGTTTATCTAATTCTGTCATTCTAAGTCTATGATGTGAAAAAATTACAATCACATTTAACTAACATTTACAGATGAGGGGCCTGGGTAGCTCAGCGAGTATTGATGCTGACTACCACCCCTGGAGTCGCGAGTTCGAATCCAGGGTGTGCTGAGTGACTCCAGCCAGCTCTCCTAAGCAACCAAATTGGCCCAGTTGCTAGGGAGGGTAGAGTCACATGGGGTAACCTCCTCGTGGTCGCGATTAGTAGTTCTCGCTCTCAATGGGGCACATGGTAAGTTGTTTGTGGATCGCGGAGAGTAGCATGAGCCTCCACAAGCGGAGCCTCCGCGGTGTCATGCACAGCAAGCCACATGATAAGATGCGCGGATTGAAGGTCTCAGAAGCGGAGGCAACTGAGACTTGTCCTCCACCACCCGGATTGAGGTAACCACGCCACCACGAGGACCTATTAAGTAGTGGAAATTGGACATTCCAAATTGGGAGAAAAGGGGATAAAAAAAAAGAAAAATTAAAAACATTTGCAGACAGACAGATGGACAACTGCATACAACTTCAATATGCAGGCTGATGCTTGATCCTTTCTAAAGTGTATTAAATGTCACCTTAACTTCTGTTAAATGTCATCTTAAATGTCACTTAAAGTCTTCATTATGCTTTAAATACACATTCTATTCCAATCACCTCTGATTAAATTCTATCCATGGACTATAACCATATTTAGACTCTAAGAATGTGTGCACGTGAGTGTTTTTTGTTGTGTGTCATTAGTTGGGGTTCATTCACCTCATTAATGCTCTTTGAAACCCGCTCCAGGTCGGCAGATGAGTTACTAATGAGCAAAGAAACACTTTCTCCAAGTGTTGGGTATAGCCACCTGTTCTCTAAAGAGTAAGTCACTGAAAGAGGCTGTGCATTACAGTGATTTTACCATAAATAAGGGGTGCTCTGAAGCACAATGCAAAGCATTTTTTTTTTGGCATTTTACAACAGCTTCAAATGTGGCTTGTCCAATGAGAATTTAGAGTCATAGCTATCTGTTTTATGAAACACACAGACACTTCACTACAGACAGCCTACTTGTAGAAGAAGCACGTACACACTTGCTGGTCTGTCAGCCTGTAGCATGGGTCTTAAACGTAATTATTAGTTCCCCTGAAGGAAATTGCTCAGATACTTAAAATTGAAAAAAAGTCATAAGTGGTAGAACAAACGGCTGAATGTGTGTGTTTGTGTGGACGCACTACGTACTTAGCTTTAATTTGGTGACAAAATTGACCTTTTTTGGAATGTGCTTGTTTGGAAAAATTATTCATACTTGAATTAAATAATGTTTAAATTTTTCATTCTAAAATTGCATAACAATTTTTTTTTAAAGAAGGGGTATCAAACTCACTTAAGGTCGAGGGCCAGATTGGACTAAGTGTCACTGTATGAGGGCCGAACTGTCAATATGTGTGTATATAAAGGCATTCAGAAAGTATTCAGACCCCATATTTTTTTCACATTGTGTTATGTTGCAGCCTTATGCTAAAATGTTTTAAATATTTTTTTTCCACATCAATCTACACTCCATACCCCAAAATGACAAAGCAAAAAACATATTTTTGATAACTTTGCAAATTTATTAAAAAGGAAAAACTGAAATATCACATTGACAAGTTTTCAGACCATTTTCTATGACACTTGAAATTTAACTCAGGTGCGTCCCATTTCTCTGGATCATCTATGAGATGTTTCTACACTTTGATTGGAGTCCACCTGTGGCAAATTCAAATGATTGTACATGATTTGGAAAGGCACACACCTGTCTAAATAAAGTCTCACAGCTGAAAATGCATATCAGAGCAAAAAGCAAGCCATGAGGTCAAAGGAACTGCCTGCAGAGCTCAGAGACAGGATTGTGTCGAGGCACAGATCTGGGGAAAGCTACAATGGACTATTTATTGATTTTTGTACACAGAACAGTTTTTGTTTAATTTTGGCGTGACAGAGAGCAAAGACTTGTGGTTTAGTAAGTGAATCAGACATAGTTCAGCTGCTGTGTTTAATTATGTTCATTCAGTGAAGAATTCATCAGACTGATTCAAAATAATAGCTTGTGAGTTGGAGAGTCGTTTGGAGAAAAGCATTGAAAGTACCAACTCATGAGATGCATGCATTTGAGTGCAGCAAATACATAGCAATAGAAAGGTGTGCTGTTTTGCAGTTTTTTCACGGCCTCATTCAGACTGCAAAATCAAAACTTTGGTAAAATTATGTTTTTTTAGTTCATATTCATATGTGGGGAAAAGCAGATCAGCGGAGCAAGAAACACTGTAAGTCCAGAATAAACTGTATGCTGCTTTAATTACTATTAGGGTACTATAAAAGGGAGTACATGGAATTTATTCATTTCATTAACTGGAGGTTACATCAATTGGTAGTAGAGAATCAAGCAACAATATTGAAACGTGTCGCTGTCCTGTCACTCTGTCAGTCTGGGCTTTTGTCTGACAGGACCGTAGCATCATCATCCCATGTCTGTCTTGTGTTTCGTTGTCTGTCTTTGTGTGAGTGCACGGTTTCAGTTGAATTCCCTGCTGTGCGCTCTTCGGTCTGTCTTGTTTCATGTCTAGAGTATGGTGTCTGGGTCCTGCCTTCCTGTCTGGTTTGGTTTCGGTCTGTGTCATGATCCGGACACTCATGCTCCATGTCTGTCTGTTATTGACGTGGGTGCATTGCGCTTATGCCATCTTGGCAGCATGCACTTGTGTCAATTGTTTCTGTCTGTCTCTCGCAAACAGGGGTGCGCCTCATGTCGCACTCATGTTGCGCTGCGCACCTGGGTCGCGAACTGTCTTCACGTTGTGCTGAGGTTCGGTCACTTCGGTCTGAGATTTCGGGTTTGTGTGTGGCCAAACTCTCGCACAGGTGTCCTGTCTTGTTTTTGTCGCCTGTTGCATGCATTGCGTGGCGTTTGCCTCACGATGTATGCTCAGGTTTAGTGTGAGAATGCGTGGCATCGCTTTGTTTGGCGTGGCTACGCATTTTCTCATCTTGTTTGTCGGTTGGCATGGGCGTATATTGCCTTATTGTCTTGACGATGTGCGCTCATGCCATTCGGGTGTTTTGTTGTCTTGTGAGAGCACGTGGCTTTGTCTCTCTGTCTTACATCATACCCCGCCTCCTTGTTTGCCCATTTTTAGTTTATTAGTCACACCTGCCCTGTCTTGTTAACCTGTTGATTTCTCTCCCTATTTTAGTCTCCTCGTGTTTGCTGTCCAGTGCCAATTCGTCTTGTTTCCAGTCTGTGTGCTTATTTGTTCCAGTCGGTCAGTGTCATCAAGTCGGTCTTGTGTGTGTTTGGTCTTGTGTGTGTTTGGTCTTGTCTCAGGTCGGTCCAATTCTCGGTTCATTCCCCCATCCCTGCCTGGTCCGGTTGGTCCTGGGTCAAGTTCTTCTCCAGCCTGGATTATATTATTCCCCTACGGGGTAGTTTATGTTTGTTTTTCCCCCTTGTGGGAGTTTTGGTTTGTTTTTCCCCATTTGGTTATATTAATGAATCCTTTGTTTTTTTAAACTCTGTGTTTGGGTCCTGACTCTGCACTCCTGACAATATTTTTTTTTCCTCAAATCATCATGCGGGCCACATTGGAGTCCTTTGCGGGCCACATTTAGCCTGCGGGCTGCATGTTTGACACCCCTGTTTTAAAGGGTGTGGGTTATGGCTAGTCTATAGTAATTATCTTTAGCTTTTAGGCCTATATAATGGTACGTCCCCATATAGATAGCTAAGTTTGCATACAACATTTTCTTTGTGTTACATTGTATGTACATTTTTGTGTCATTATATACATTATTTGTGAATGAATTATGTGACAGTGTATAATGCGGTGTTTGTATGTGTGTGTGTGTTGTTCTTGATTTACCCCTGCACTCCTATACCACTTCTGGCAGTCATGAACAGATGGCTGAAGTTATGTGCTGTAAGAAATCCAACACACACACACACACACACACACACACACACACACACACACACAAACAGACAGACATGTACACTGCTCCTTTACCACCCATGGAATGAACCTCTGCCCTGGCAATATTACTGGGTCTAACGCATACACACATAATCTCTCGCACTCAATCATTCACAACAAACCAAAGCTTGATGTGTCACAAAAGCAGTCTAATCTATTCATAACCCTCCCCTTGTTAGGGTTAGATGTAAGGTTTAGGTTAAGGTTAGCATATTCTACTATACTGTACATATAAAGGAGTTTAGGATCACCATTTCCTTTTTGACTGCTGCTTTTTTCCCTGGGATGCTTATGAATAGTTAATAAAGCATTAATAAATTAATAAAGCAGTGTAATGAAGCTTATACCACACACTGATCAGTTTGTAACTGAAAGTGAGCAAGTGTTTGCTTTGTTTAGCTGCGTGAGAACTTTATAAACTGTTATAATGTTACACAGGGACAGCGAGACGTAATAATTTTTTGGTTTCAATTTTTAGATACTTATACTGTGTGATAGACTAAACAGTGTGTCAGATGTTTAGGGGGATCTGTTTTTGTTTATAAATTTAAGTTATAAATGGTATTGCTTTTGCATGTTGATACACTTGGATCGCGTGTGTGTGTGTGTGTGTGTGTGTGTGTGTGTGTGTGTGTGTGTTTAATTGGGGATATTTCTGAGCAGCTGTTGCCAGTTGCTTCTGGGTATCATTGGCTGGAAGGAAGCAAGGCAGAGGATTAGTAATTTTCCTGCTCAGTAATACCCCATATCTCTCTCTCTCTCTCTCTCTCTGTCTCTGTTCTATCTGATAATGCTAAATTTCCCATTTCTGTACAGACTAAAAGACAGAGGGGATGAGGGCGGAAGGGCAGGGTCTATGGAGAGGTGACGTGTTTGTGTGTGTGTGTGTGTGTGTTTGTTTGATCGGTTGTGTTTTCCTGGAGGGCAATTTAAGGTCACAGAGTTGAAAGAGTAACGTCTCACTCAGATCACTTGTTATTCTGTCAGTCAATGTCATTTTTCTTCTTTGTTCAGACAGTTTAGACTTATTTGGCAGATGTCTGACACCACAAATTGTGAACTACAACAAGTTAGAGTAGTGAACGATATTTAGCTAATCAGCTGATAATTGGCTATTTTGAGATTGTGTTGGCCAATAACAATGCTGATTTGGCTGATTAAAAGTAGTTAATTCCCCTTGTGTCAGCTCCAAAATCTACCAACAGCTTAGTCAATGGATAATAAACATTTCCTGTTTCAAATATTATTTTATTGAATTTTGAGTAAATATGATGTAAAATAAGTGTTTAACTCCGGCAATATATGTGCTTCTCATTTGCGTTCTTTAAATTGTATTATGTACTGTATATATCGCCGTCATATCAGCAGTTGGCAGCCCTGCTGTCAAGATATTGGTATCGACATCACCACTGAAAACCCATATCAGTCGACAACTAATTTATAAATCAGAAAAATAGACATTTTCTTTGAAAATGTCCATAGGAAAATATTTTTAAATGCTTCTTTGCAAATATGACCACATTTTCTTGTTTTTTGAATGGGGATTAACCTTAAACTCAAGTGCAGTTTGTTTACATGATGAATATCCCAAACATGAATCCAAACATGAGAACAAACATAAACATGAACTACTTGACTAAACTTGACGTGACATTGGCTTGACTATAAACTTGACATGGAACGCTGCACACCAACAACGATACATTCACAATACTCGACAATGGACAATGGCAAACATGAGGGCTAAATACTTGAACTAGGGAGAACACATGACAATGATAACCAATGAACACACAGAACTCTAAACAAGATTACGAGACTGCTAACAAGCTAATGAAACAATGAACCAATGGGGACAAGACACAAGAACATGGGAAGACACATGACAAGATCACATGACAATGAAACAGGAACAAACATGGCATGGAACTATTTTACCAAAATAAAAGACATGAACAAAAACACATAAAACCATGACAATCACATTCCATCACAATATACAGATCTGAAATATAGGTGGCACTCTAATGCATTTTAGCCCTCAAATATGTGCTCATCCATAGACATTCAGTCTGATTTTCAGTTCAAGCACCACCTTTGTTGTTTCATTGAATATCTTAGCCTCTGAGTGGACTAGAAGCACATTCTAGAAGTAATTTGAAAGCTGAGATCCTCCCTTTGCGATTTTATCATCAGTAGTCCAAAACATATTTTCTGATGATTTGTTTAGCATGCTTTTCCTTCTGGATGGCATATTTTGTTCTGGACAACTAAGATATAACACTAGATTATTCAGCCAGGCAAGCTCACAGACATGTAAACAATGGCTAATTTTTTAGAGAACTTCCGAAGGTAAAAGCAGATATAACCTTTTTTAGGTATTTGGGGCTAACAGCAGCAGTTATCGAAGCCTAAAGAGATGTTTGTATTTGATGACTTACAGAAATCATATTTCACTTTGTGATTCTTTTGAAAATCTTTCGAACTGTGGTATAAGGGCAACACAATTTATTGTAAAGTCACATTCCTTTCATTTGAAATATGACTTGTCCATTTATGTGCTATGTGAAGGACTCCTATTTTTATACAAATATTTCTACCCCATTACCTCTGGGGTGGGGGTCATTTTCAACACGAATGTTTTGAGGCCTTATTTTGTTATTTTAAGTAACATAAATGCAGAAGTGATGGTCATCTCTGAAAGGTTCAGATTCTAAGCTTTACAATGATACCTCATGCCTGACTTATGTATACAGAGACTTTAACATTTTAAGCGTAAACTTTTTTCGTGATGTAGCGCCCCCTTTCCGCTGAGTATAAGAGGTAAAGGAACCATTCACACCAAATCCGGAATAAAAGCTAAACAGTGGTGGACTGGGAAGAGAAATCGGCCCTGGATTTGAAATTAAAACCAGCCCAAAAGTTGTTGAGCTGGGGTCAGTGCATGGATTTCCCTGTACATTTCTGCATATCGCAGCCCCCTTTGGCATATCGCGGTGCCATTTTGTGGCCTGTTTCAGCTTATCGCTGCCCGTTCGGCCCTGTTTCATGGCCAACCCACCGGGAAAAGTCCGGTTCTCCCTATGGTCAGTCCGCCCCTGAAGCTAAATACAGCATAAAAACAGAAAAACCAGTGTCTCAACACATGTTTTTGACAGTTAAAGTTCTTTTTAACTTGACATGGCATCTAAACAACACAGCACTCCTGCACAAGTCAAGACATTCGTCTATCAAAAATGCATCCAGTGTAAATGGCCCCTAAGTTGTCTTGTTCTAAATTACTCAAAGTAAATAGGATGTAAACAAATATAACTTTTGAGGCAAGTTAATTGTAAAAGTCACAAATCTGTCCTTGAAGAACATGGATCAACAACTATTTTTTTTTTATTATTAGAGGGTACGAATTGTAAAATTGTGTTGTAAAATTTAAGTCTAGAACAGGAATTAATTTCCAGGAGACACTCCATCATGTTCTAATGATCATGCTATTAAAATAATGACCATTATCATCATGCAATCTTTTGTCGTGTTATTTATTCTTATTTTTTATTTTTATTTATTTTTTACCCCACGTCCTGAGAAAATTAACTTAGAGAACAAAATGACTTGAATAAAAACTTTTGTTATGCTTGTGAAATATCCAGTAATTTGCAGGTGTTTCTTTAGATTTAGAGCATGTGTTGAATTCATTTACAAGGCGCTTCAGTGTGCGTTCTGTACAGTGTGTAGGATTAGAAACTAGGCCAGTTCGTCTATGGAATGACAATTAAGATGGTCCAGTCCCTGATTGCAACCTGTTTGTTTGTTTCAGTGTGTGTGTATGTGTGTGTGTGTTTATGTCTGTCTGTGTCTTTTAGTATGCAGATATGTGTATGTGTTTGAAAACCTTTGAATATTTTTTTTTAGCACAGAGATAAGACAAGGTGTGTATATGTATGTGTGAGAGAGTATGTGTGTGCTGAAAGAGTTTGGCTCGGACACTGGACGGGGCCTGAATATTCTGAGCATCTAGCTTCCGTTACTAATTAGTGCAGTGAGGCAGGAGGGTTTGTGTGTGTAGACAAGGCTTTTTGGATGCAGCAGCTTTCTTAAACTTTCCTCAGGGGTATGCCATCATATACACTCTCTCTCTCTCTCTCACACACACACACACACACACACACACACACACACACTTCAACAGGATAGAATAAAAGAGGTAACAAGTTGCAAACCCCTCTCTGCCCACCTCTTCTTCTGTCTTAATCCTAATCACTGATCCTGTCTTTCCCTCACTCCAGCCACTCTCATTCTGAGGAGGAATTCAGAATTAACTTGCTCAGCAAGATTCGGTTCAAGCTGTTGCTCCACCATGACAGAAGCTGACCTGAAAAAGAAAACTGACTGTACAAGAAGATTTCTAATATAATGTGGCTTGCAAAGTTATGCAATGTTATGAATTGCGTGAAAGAGCTTGCAAAGTTAGAAACGTACTTTGACCTACTGTACATGCATAGAGTATGTTTCAAGAGTGGTATACACACACGCCTTCAACGCAACATTAGGGAGATAGTTATTGGAGAATGTAGAGTGAAAGAGTGTGTGTGTGTGTGTGTGAGTGAGAATGTGTGTGTTGTATAGGCCTACAATCTGAAGGTCAGGTGACAGTAGGGGTTGTTGACTGAGTGTGTCATGCCAAAAGACTGAAAGCAGCGGGAAACGGGAAAAGAGCAGACTGGCAAAGCTTTGGTTGGTGTGTGTGTTGCGCGTTTGCAGGGTGTGAGCACTATGAGTAGATAGAAGTGCAGACTAATTGCTTGCTATAAATAAGCTGCATGTATTGATTACACTGTGTTACAATATGTCACCTACCTGTGTTTTCAACTCTCTCTCTCTCTCTCTCTCTCTCTCTCTCTCTCTCTCTCTCTCTCTCTCTCTCTGTGTGTGTGTGTGTGTGTGTGTGTGTGTGTGTGTGTGTGTGTATGTGTCTGCTCTGTGTCCTCATTATCTTATTTTAACCTGTCACTTTGTTGCAACACACAAAACAAGTGGAACTAGAGCCTGTTATTCATATACACATTTCTCACATGTTGGCAGCTATAGGTGGGTTTCCATCCTACAATTTTTATGTGCATTTTGAAATTGTGCACAAGAAATCCTGAATGGAAAACGCTTGATGTGCGAATAAACTTTCTAAATTCCCTTAAAATTGAATGCGTGTTTAGAAAATGTTTTGCTGAGACAGGTGTTCAAAACACGGTTAATTACACTCTCTTTTGATTATTGTAACAATAGCATTGCAGCGTCGCATATCAGTTTGGTTGCTATGAGACATCTCTGACAATAAATGTACCCCTCAATAGATTTATTTTGTCAAATTTAGCTAACCTCTAGTATAGTAAAGTCATTTTTATTTGTATAGCGCTTTTCACAACACACATCGTTTTAAATCAGCTTTACAAAAAAATAAATAAATAAATACAAATTAAACTGTAATATCTATAATGTCTTACAGTGATCATTGTGTAGTTTAATTAAATATGACTGTAAAATATGTATAGAAATTAAATAATAATTGTATTTAGAACCCCTGTGAGCAAGCTGAAGGTGACTGTGGCAAGGAACACAAAACTCCATAAGATGTTGGTTAATGGAGAAAAATAACCTTGGTAGAAAGCAGGCTCACTGTGGGGGCCAGTTCCCCTTTGGCTAAACAACATGAATATAATGCCAATATTAGTTATTTGTTTGCAGTGCAAGTCATTTAAAATGTGAAAATTAAGTAAGCGTTAAGGTCCAGTGTTTTAAAAATAAAAATATTTTTTATTTTTTATTTTTTATTTTTATGAGCTTTAAGATTAATGACTAATGTCTTTGAAGTCCATCCTGGATTAACTGCAGAAGTTTACATAGATGCATTGTCCTTTGTTAGTTGGTTGATGAAGGCTTTTGTTGGCAATTAAATTATAGTCTATGTATTCCATTTCAAGAGTGTAGTCCATCAATAGACAAAGGTGATGCAGGCAGAGATAAATGATGAGGTGCATCACAGTTCAACCTTCAGGTCATTTCGATGAGGTTCAGTGGGGTCCATCCTAAGTCCAAGGTTCAGGCAGTGGCATACGAAGTATCCAATGTCTTACAGATGGAGTTGGCATCAGTTCATCCTCTGAAGTCAAAAAACTGAAGTGATGTCTGGTTAGCACCGGCTGTAGTTTGTCGTCATCTCTCAGCGACACGTAGCAGTGGAGTCCGACACCAAGCAGGAACAGAGCTGGATCTGGTAGGCTCTAGTAACCACAGGATATGAATCCCAATTTGGAGAATTGTGAATTTTCGTTGGGTTTAGAAAAAATATAAAGTTGGGTATCGTTGGCATAACAGTGGAAACTTATTCCATGATTCCTGATAATATCTCCCAGGGGAAGCATGTATAAGGAGAAAAGCAGAGGTCCTAAAACTGATCCCTGTGGCACTCCATATTTAACTTTAGTTTGATTTGACAATTCCTTGTTTACACATACAAAGTGGTAGCAGTCTGATAAATAGGACCTAAACCATGCTAATGCAAGTTCACTAATGCCAACATAATTCTCCAGCCTTTTCAAGAGAATGTTGTGATCTATCGTGTTGAAGGCAACACTAAGATCTAAAAGCACTAGAAGAGAAATGCAGCCACGATCAGATGTTAAGAGCAAGTCATTTGTGACTCTGATAAGTGCAGTCTCTGTACTGTGATGGGGCCTAAATCCTGACTAAAATTGTTCATATATACCATTTCTCTATAGAAATTAACATAGTTGGGACGACACAAACTTTTCTAGTATTTTCAACATAAATGACAGATTTGAAATCAGTCTGTAATTAGCCAGTTCTCTAGGATCAAGCTGTAGCTTCTTAATGAGCGGTTTGATAACTGCCATTTTAAAGTTTATTGTGACATGTCCTAAGGATAGTGAGGAGTTAATAATATTAAGAAGAGGTTCTGAGATTACAGGGAATACCTCTTTTAAGAGCTTAGTTGGTATTGGATCTAACATACATGTTGTGGCTTTTGATTTTTTGATAAGTTTTATTAGCCCTTCATGATCTATGAAATCTATGAAGTTACTCGTGAGAAAAATTATGAGACACTGTTTTCTGAGGTGCTGTGACAGTTGATTGCATAGTTCCAATTTTATTTCTGATTATTTCAATTTTATCAGTAAAGAAATTCATGAAGTCATTACTATTGTGCTGCGACGGAATATCTGGTTCAGTCAATGCTTTATTCCTAACAAATTTAGCCACAGTACTGAGTAAACAGCTAGCATTGTTGTGGTTATATTCTAGAATTTGCTGACCTGGCAGCATTTAGTGTCTGTCTATAGCTACACTACCAGTCAAAAGTTTTGAAACACTTACTTATTCTTTATTATTTTTTATTTTTTTTCTCACATTTTAGAATAATAGTAAAGTCATCTAAACTATGGAATAACAAATGGAACTATGGGAATTATGTTGTGACTAAACAAAATCCAAAATAAATCAAAACTGTTTTATATTTTAGCATCTTCAATGTAGTCACCCTTTGCCTAGAATTTGCAGACATGTACTGTTGACATTTTCTCAACCCACTTCTTGAGGTATCACCCTGGGATGTTTTTAAACAGTATTGAAGGAGTTCCCATCTATGTTGGGCACTTATTGGCTGCTTTTCTTTATTATTTGGTCCAAGTCATCAATTTCAAAAACTTTTTTTTAATAAACTTTTAGTTTTATAATGAAATAAATTAATATGGTGGCACAATTATATTTTTGTATACAAAACTAATTTCAAACATTTAAGCATACGCCTTCAGATCAAAAGATTTTTAAGATCATGAGAAACATTTCAGTCAAGTGTTTCAAAACTTTTGACTGGTAGTGTATATAGCTATATACACTATCCTTCCATGCACCGCAAAATACCTCTATTTATACTAATTTTGTATTCTTCCACTTGAGCTCCATTTTCCAAGCTGCTCTCTTGAGAGTGTGCGTGTGATCATTGTACCACGGTGCGAGGCTTTTTTCTTTAGTTTTCTTTAATCGAAGGGGGGCAGCACTATCAAAAGTGCTAGAGAAGACTGTATTTATATTTTCCGTTATTTCATCAAGTTCTTCTAGACCTTTTAGCTTACTGAGTATGTGAGACAATTCTGGATGATTATTAGTGAAGCTATCTTTAGTGGTTGAAAGAATAGTTCTACCTGAACGATAGCATGGTGTAGATTGAGTGACATTAGCAACAAACAAGAGACGAGGTAATGATCTGAGATGTCATTGCTCTGCGGTAGGATTTCTATAGTATCAACATCAACTCCATATGACAGAATGAGTTGGTCCTATCACATTTTGTCTGACTCCAAGAGAGTTGAGAATATCAATAAATGCTAATCCCAATGTGTCATTTCCATTATCTATGTGAATGTTGAAGTCACCAACAATTAAAGCTACATATCTACATTAACTACTAGATCAGATAGAAAATTAGCAAATTCACCAAGGAAACCAGAGTAAGGCCTGGGTGATCTATTTACTGTAGCAAGGGCAAAAGACGACAGAGATTTTTTATTTTTATCTGACGGTGTCATATTAAGCATTGTTAGTTCAAAAGACTTATATCCTGTCCTCTGAGTAACACCAAAAACTTCACTGTAAATTGTAGCAACACCTCCTCCTCGACCCTTCAGATGAGGTTCATGTTTATAACAATAACATGGGGGAGTAGATTCATTTAAACTAGTATATTCATCTGGTTTAAGACAGGTTTCAGTCAAACAGAGCGCATCCAAACTATGATCTGTAATAATTTCATTTACAATTATTTCTTTGGTAGAAAGAGATCTAATGTTTAGTAGCCCTACCTTTATATGATATTTATCTTCAGTTATTTTTTTTATTTTTTATTTTTTATTTTCTTTGTGTTTGGTAGTTCGGGAAACAGACACAGTCTCTATATGATATCTAGGTGATACAGTCCCTGTGTGTTGTAGTTTATGTAACTTATGTGATGTCTCAAGGCAGCTAGCAGATGTTCGGATTAACCAGTTTGTCTTCTTCCTAACCTGGGCCCCTGTTAGTCACATACTATCACTAAGACTATGAGCCAAATTACTAGAGAGGAGAGCAGCACCTTCCTGGAGGGATGGAGTCCATCTCTCTTTAGCAGATCAGGTCTACCCCAAAAACTCTTCCATTTGTCTAAATCCTATGCTATTCTCTGGACACCACTCAGACATCCAGCCATTCAGTGACACTAATCTACTATATACCTCATCACCACGACGAGCAGGGAGGGGGCCAGAGCATATTACAGTGTCTGACATTGTTTTTGCAAGTTCACACACCTCTTTAACATTATCTCTAGTGAAGTCGGACATCATTAGCGATGACATGAATAAAAATTTTAGAAAATCTACATTTAGCTAGCCAGCACTTGTAAATTTGATCTGATGTCAGATGCCGAGCCCCCGAAATGCATTTAACAATGTTGGCTTGAGTCTCTATTTCCACGTTCCTTAAAATAAAATCACCAATTATTGGGGCTTTTTCAACATGATTCTCAGTGGGTGCATCACTGAGTGGGGAGAATCGATTGGAAATCCTAACAGGAACGGGAGAGTGGTGTCGCTTTGCTGAGCGAGTTTGCCGCCGAGACATCACCCAAACGCCCTGTTGCGGAGGCTCTAGAGATGGAACCAAAGTGTGTGTGTTGCTCGCTGTTCTACCCACATCTGAAACAGTATCTATCGGCTTCTCTTTCTCACTGACCTCCACTAGCATTTTGATGCGTGCTTCTAGCTCATTAACCTTCTCCGTCAGCCTGACTAATTCCTTACATTTATCACATGTGAATCCCTCACTGCTGATGGAAGAAGCTATAGTAAACATGTGGCACGTAATGCAGGAAGTAATAATATGAGCAGATGCCATGACTTACAGCAGTTGTTTGTTGTTGTTGTTGTTATGATTGTTCTTGAGTGGCGAGGGTTTGAGATCAATGTGGTGAAACACAGTGGACAAAACAAATGCACGCAGTCGAGACACAAGATGTAGACAAGCGGGAAAAGGAAAAAAGAGAGAAAACTGGTGTGCGCGGTATAACACACACACAAGCGGGAAAACCCAAAGCATACGGTAAAATGGCAAAGGATAAAATTATGAATGTATAAAAATAAGAATAAGTGGGGGCCTGGGTAGCTCAGCAAGTAAAGACGCTGACTACCACACCTGGAGTCGCAAGTTCGAATCCAGGGCGTGCTGATTGACTCCAGTCAGGCTTCCTAAGCAACCAGTTGGCTCGGTTGCTAGGGTGGGTAGAGTCACGTTGGGTTAACCTCCTCGTGGTCGCTATAATGTGGTTCTTGCTCTCGGTAGGGCACGTGGTGAGTTGTACGTGGATGCCGCGGAGAATAGCGTAAGCCTCCACACACGCTAGGTCTCCGTGGTAATGTGCTCAACAAGCCACGTGATAAGATACGCAGACTGACTGTCTCAGACAAGAAGGCAACTGAAATTCGAGTCACTACGCCACCACGAGGACTTAGAGCACATTGGGACCTGGGCATGCCAAAATTGGGGAGAAAAGGGGAGAAAAAAAAAAAATAAAAAATAAGAATAAGTAATGCTAAGCAGGCTAGCAAGCTACAAAGACTCGTGCAGTGTGCCATCAGCAACAGGAACAGGAGTATAGCTAAGTAAACTCACACACACTCAGCAGTATTGCAGATATTTCACACCCACACTATGTGAGTTCATATTTAGATGGGCACTCATGAAACACTTTTATATTAAATGTAAAAATGACTACTGTGTTCTGACTATTCCTATAAACACCCTTACACTCTTTCACACACATACATTTTACATTTACATTTATTCATTTGGCAGATGCTTTTATCCAAAGCGACTTACAAAAGAGGAAAAACAAAAGCGAATCATCTTAAGGAGACAGTGGTATGAAAAGTGCCATATTACAAAGTTTCACTAGCATCAGAATAGTATTCAACACAGAATAAAGTGCAACAGGATTTTTTTTTTTTTTCACATACACACAGTGTTGACCTGTATATTTTATGAAAGCAGACAAATGTATTCCAGTAAATCTGCTATGTTGCCCATGGCAGCCAGCTTTAAATCACAGCTAAAATATTATCCTGCACAACTCTGGCGAAACACACAAAAAAAAACCTTTCATCTTTTCTGCCTGATCAAAGGAACACTGTCCTCAATACTTACATGTGTGTGTGTGTGTGTGTGTTCATGCTGAATATAAAATAGTCTGTGAATCCACAGTGATTATGAAAATACATGAAGCTGATTATAAAGTGAATGTATGATTACAGGCTTTGGATGATGGCAGTGCTGTGGTCACAAATGGCAGAATATATTTGTGCTATTGGTGATATTTACTGTACCAATGGTTCACATCCTGGATGGTTGACCAATACTTAATTCTAGCAATACTTAATCTCTTGCGTTGCTTGCTTAGACCAAAAATGTTCTCTACGCAATTACCCAAACAAAAATGCAAATACTTGCACAATACACTGCAAATGTTCTTGTGTTTCTGTGGTGGTAGCAAACCTCATTACTTAAGGTGGTGATCAGATTATCTTCACTTGTGTTATTATTTAGGTAGCTAGCTTTAAACTTGTCGACTTACCTAACTTGCTCCGAAAAATTAAAACTTTTGCTCTGCCACAACAGTAGATAACTTGAAAAAAGAAAACTGGCCGTAGAAGAAGACAGTTTACACCAATTTACGCTTTAGCACCCCTTGTGGCAATTTTGAGAATGTGTTATGTACCTGCATTGTGTTAGGAATTACGTCTCGGCACATTTTGGAATGCAATGACATGACACGAAATGGAGCTTGCATAGCTATAAGTGTTTGCGTTCATGTACTTATGTAAAGTATGTTTCAGGGATTAGAGTCTAGACAAGGTTGTAAGTGTTCATAAAAGACAAAATCTCACCTAAACTATGATCTCGAGAAGATATATTGATAAATTCTATATCATCCCTGTAAAATCTCAGCACTTACAGTGGCTTTATTTTCCACATGCCCTACTGAGGAAAATGGAAACATACAGTAGCCATTTATGATATTTATTTATAATCCCCTTCCCCCCCACACATTAGTGTCTTTCACTCAGCCAAGTATATGTTACCCAAACACTCGTACACAAATAAAATCTCATACACTCCCTCTCTTTCATAGGTTCTAGAATAGACACACACACACACACACACACACACACACACATACACGCACACATAGGAGTTTATTCACTCAAGGAGCAACCATCTGATGTCAGCACTGTAGTACCTCTGGATTTGAGTGGTAGAGAGGTGGAGAGGTAGAGAAATGAGTAATAGACTAGATGAAAGTTAAGAAATGAAGGTAGAAAAGGAGGATGGAGAATCAGATGTGATGGTGTCCAGAGTGAAACTCACAAGAAGTGATATGAAAGTGATCAAAGAGGCATTAGCACTTCATGTGGCCTTCAGACAGCCTCGGACGGATTGGTGTTTTTGGGCTCACACTTAACAGTGTGTGTTCATGCGCTCACATGTAGCGGGCAATCTATAATTCATACGCCTGATTCTGTATTCCACTCGAGCTCAGTCTTGTCTGCAAGCCGTCTGCCAACACACTGCTGACCTCATACACATACAAAAATGCAATATATATCAAATACATCAACCTTTTGTAAGTCTGTTGCACTCTTCGTAGAGATGAATGTCACTTTGTGAGAGAGAGACAGACTTCAAATAGAGAGAATGAAAGAGATGCTACAGGGAGAAAACTGAGTTTGATGGGTGTGAAGGAGAATAGAGAAAGGGATTTGAGGATAGAGCAATGAAGTAAATTCTGTCATGTGGGTTATTTATTATTATTAAATCCATGGTGATCACCGGGTTGCTGGTAAACATTTTTGTGTGTTTATTTTTCCTGGTGTGCATTTCTGTGTTTAGAGCTCACTTTGGAATGGAAGCATAAAGATTTTTTTTAATTATAGATCTGTACAGCACACATTGGCTCTGTTCCAAAACTTAGGCCCTGATTTACTTAGCTCCCAAATAACAGGTACTAATTTGCTTGTGCAATCTATGAAATTGTGTGTGCACATCTTGGGTGTGTTGTGGGTGATTTACAAAGAAAAACAAATAACTACACGTGCAAATATATTAGACACACCCTCCAAAAGGAGACTTTTGCGTGGGATAATTGCACCAAATGCATGCTCACCAGTGCTTAAAGTGGAAGAAAAAGTTCAGGTACTCTCCTTGTTAGTATTAAACTTGATTTTTTGGGGAAATATAATGTACTCTGAGGCGCATTCGCCGTTTTTGTTCGCAACATATGTTTATTTAAAAATAAGTAAATAAACTTGGGGTTTTATAAACTGAACTGGGGTCAACATTTTTCCGTATTTATCTTACCTAACACTTTTATTGTAACTAACATGTTAACATGAAAAACAAAACTGTCAATAATATGTGTTTATTTACATTAAAATAGTATTTAATTACATTAAAAGAGGTATATAATTAAAATGTTCAAGTTCTGGACGTATATTCCTGGAATTTATCTGATCTGGCTGAAGAAAAATTATGACCTCACACTCTCAACTAACAAATAGGTTTTGATTAACTTTACTTTGAAAATAAAAGCATACAATGTAGGGTCATTGTTTATGAAAACTGAGGAAGAATATTTAGATCTGCTAAAGTCTGTATCTTTGACAATATCAAACCACATAAGAGAACGATGGCAATCTAATGTAGATCTCTCTTTTTACACAAAATAAATGTAGCCTAAAACTGAAAAAAAGAGCATTATGTCTGTTTTTCCTTTTTTTTTATCCAACCATTCAAAGAGGGGGAAATGAGCCTTTCCTTGTCCTGCACACATGAATTTGCACACAGGAGCCAAATACATGTGCAGATAATAATCATTAGACACAGTGAACAAACTGATTTGATGATGTTCAGGATTGTGAACATACATCTGTATATAGATGCAAAAACACTGGATTTCTGCATGGGCAAGTTCAGTGACACTTTACATAATCTTTTTACGAGCACTACAGAAAAGAATGGAGAACAAAAAGCAAATTTGTCTGTGTATTTTCTTTAAAGGTTCGGTTTTCATCATCGACTTGCCTTTTGTGAAAAAAGGTTGTGCATATAAGCTGACATCACTACTATAACAGCTTTTAATTTTTTTTTTAAGTTTGTAGTTTTGACTGCACCCAGCAGCTAAACAATTTGTGTAAATAAGACACGATAAAATGCTCACCCAAAAGTTGCTGGAGAAGAGTGTAACTGAACTAATTGCCCAGACAAGCTTAAACATGTGCTCTTACACGTGTTGAGTGCAGAGATTGCTCGGATTTTTACCACGATTTTATCAAAATCATTTGGAAGGTCAGATAAAAGTGATTGCCGGGCCTCATCGACTGATTTACATTGATTCACTGATTTACATTAAAGAAAGAAATTACATCGTATCGGGAGACTCTGAGAAGTGGTGGTACACAAGAAAAACTGCTGGTACTCTGTTGACTGAATTAGAGAAGTGCAGGTACTGCGTATCGGTGAGTACCCTCCCACTTCAAGCACTGATGCTCTCCTACATTATGGCTCTCACTAGATACCATTTTATTTATTTTTTTATTCAATATTTATTCAAAGTGTAGAGCAGTTGAAAAGAATACCTGTGTATTACACTCTTCTCTTCAAATTCATCAGAACGATTACAGAGCGTAGGACAAAATTGCTTCAATTCATAATTCACAAAGAAAAAAAATACAGCATAATGTACGTTAAGACATTGCACCACTGGTGTATTCTAAAACGGAATCTGAATTTCAAACCGCAGAAATCTTGACCATGGTGAAGGTGTGCTCTGGAGACACAGGAGGCTTCACGAGAGAGAAGCAACGCTCAAAATTTGTTTTGCGGGGGAAAGACACACCTGTTCGGTGTGGGTCTATCGGGTGCCACCAACACGGTCCACTTCGATCGAGCACTGGAGAGAACTGCCACTTAGGATATTTCGCCTTTTAAAAGTAATGTTTAAAACATTGAAATACGACATACTTTGGGCATAAATTATTAGTAGGCTATTTTTTATCTTAGAATTAAGAGTTGAATGATCATCAGAAGTTTCAAGTTCTAAAATAACCAAATAAAAAAATAATAATAAAAAAAAAAATATATATATATATATATATATATATATATATATATATATATATAATATATTCACCCCAATTTGGAATGCTCAATTCCCAATGCGCTCTAAGTCCTCGTGGTGGCATAGTGACTCGCCTCAGTCCGGGTGACGGAGGACGAATCTCAGTTGCTCAGTCTGAGACCGTCAATCCGCACATCTTATCACATGGCTTGTTGAGCGCGTTACCGTGGATAGCGCGTGTGGAGGCTTCACGCTATTCTCCGCGGCATCCATGCACAACTCACCACGCGCCCCACCGAGAGCGAGAACCACATTATAGCGACCACAAGGAGGTTACCCAATGTGACTCTACCCTCCCTAGTAACTGGGCCAATTTGGTTGCTTAGGATACCTGGCTGGAGTCACTCAGTGTGCCCTGGATTCGAACTTGCGACTCCAAGGGTGGTAGTCAGCGTCTTTACTCGCTGAGCTACCCAGCCCCGAATTTATTTAATATTTAAAATATTCATTTCACAGTCCTCGTAAGACTGCGTTAGTGGATCAGCTTGGACATTTTTTGCACGTGCAATCATGTTTGCATATGTTTTTATACACGCAAACCTTTAGTAAATCAGGGCCTTAGTGCACTTCCTAGGTAGGCAGCACTTTAAGGCATCATAGGCATGCTCCCGACACAAAAGCTGTTCCAAATTATTGATAGAAAATAGTTCATTATATGAATTATAGAGTGCCTGCTACATCTGAATACTTGCAAACTTTGATATTAGAGTTTGGTGTAGGCATTTTTGCTAAACTAATGGCAAGATTCTCTAATAAGCAGATCTATTTGCATTGCAACTTCTCAACATTTAATGAATTACACTGAGTGAATAACTTCTATGACAACTTCTTTTGGCCAAACTTTAAGGCAGCAATACCTTAAAGATGGTGGACGAACCAGCAGTAAAGTAAAAATAAATAACTTGTTATTCATTCATTGCAAAAAAAAAGTTGCAATAAAAATAGATCAATAAATATGATAAATTGACCATTTGTCCCTGTATTTTTGTGTGCTATGTATTTTTATGTAAAAATGTATGTTTTATGTATTTTTATATTATAAAATCTTGCCGTTAGCTTAGCAACATGCTAACCCCAGACTCTATTAAAAGCAATTGTGAGTTGTATCTCCTGTGCACTTCGCATGTGGAACACACAGACATGCAGTTTTTTGTAGAGTGTTCTAAATCAGGCACACTTTGTAGAGTGTTCCAGGTTAATCACTTACAAGTTTCTATTTTAGTTAAACTGCTGTCAGCCGCCTATCTAGGCAGTAGAAAGCAAGGTAGCCCACTTATTTTTGGAACAGAGCTGTTCCCTGCTACAGTATATGCAAATGATAACAATAACTATTGTTAATTATTGTTAATGATACTTGTGCACTGCACATTGCAACTTACTCCATTAACGTATGTCCCTCGTTCTCGTTCTGTTAGACTGGGTATCGAGTGAGGTGGAGGTATTTCTGGAGGACTATGTGGCAGGAGTCGGGGACACTGTGGATCTCTCCTGCACTCCACGTGACTTCCTGGTCCCTATCGTGTGGCAGAAAAACGGCGACGCAGTGTATCCTAGCAATCGTACGTGGGTGGGGCAGAAAGTACTCCGCATCATCAACGTATCCTATGAAGACTCGGGGGTGTATTCCTGTAGACACACCCACAGCAGCATGCTGCTTAGTAACTACACCGTCAGAGTCACTGGTAACTATTAGTCTGTCCTCAAATTTGTTTTGTTATGTCTTTAAGTAGCAGGGGGTTTTTTTTCTTCATCTTCATACAGTAGACTTTTTAGCACAAGCTCAGGCATGAAAAGCATTAATTGGCCACTCGCCAGTCAAACTCGTTCCCAACAGACAAACAGGTCTTGAGACATATTACCTACAGGCAGACTTTGACACTGATGATACTAACACAATAACACATGCACAAAGGCAGAATGTTAAACAATCTGCTTGTTGTTTAATATTCCAGGGGGAAGTAACAGGGCTGTTAGTGTTTTAGAGTGTGATGAGTGCCTTACCTGAATAAAAATCAGGGAATTACAAAAATATAGAATGCACAGGGAAAATATACTGTTAAATGTAGAGAAAAATGCAATATTTTAGTAATTACACAAATTCAAATGAGTCTGCAATACTTTCTAGCGTGTTTTTTGTGTATCACATATGGCCCATTGAGCTGGCAGGTATGGTTATTGTTTAGTGTACAGACTTTAAAAGTGTCACTGGCTATGTTCGGAATAAAATATTAACGTACCACTTACCGGAAACTGTGCGATATACACTGTATACTGCCTACTATTTTTTTTTTTTTTTTTTATTGTATGTGATACATATTATGCAATGAAAAATGTTTCAAACAGTAGTATACTACATTGCTATTACACGACTTTGTTACATTGCATGCTTATTGAGGGGTATCCAGTTATCATCTTGGAATTTTTCCATTCAGTTTTGAGTAAAAATGTCTTAAGATTTGGCAGTCCAATCTAATAAATCCCAAAAAATTTAAGATGTTATGAAATAAGGTCCTGGTTACTTTCGCAACCTCCGTTCCCTGATGGAGGGAACGAGACGTTGTGTCGATGTAGTGACACTAGGGGTCACTCTTGGGAGCCCCAAACACCTCTGCTTTTTTGAAGAAAGGCCAATGAGAAATGGCGAGTGGATTTTGCATGCCACTCCCCCGGACATACGAGTATAAAAGGAGCTGGTATGCAACCACTCATTCAGGTTTTGTGCTGAGGAGTCGAGACCAGGTCCCGGCCATTTCAGTGGGTAGTTCAGCATTGTGGCAAGAGGGACACAACGTCTCGTTCCCTCCATAAGGGAACGGAGGTTACGAAAGTAACCAGGACGTTCCCTATCTGTCACTCACTCGACGTTGTGTCGATGTAGTGACACTAGGGGTCACTATACAAAATGCCACAACTATCTGAACTGTGTTACGTGAACTGGCGGTGTGTGATGGGCAGACCGCTGTGTGCCTTGTAGCCAGCGCACCAGGCCGTCACGTAACCTCCCCCAACACTCTTATGACCGTCGAACGGTCCTACAGGAACAAGTCGACTGCCCAACAATAGGGACAGGCTAGCCCAGCTGAGGCCTCTTTTCCTCTCTTTTCTCCCCAAAAGTGGAGTGGAATTTGTTAACCGACTGGGAGCCATAAGTGTCTGCGTCGGGGGGTGTCCCTCCCAAGGGGAAGACACCGCGGAGACCACACCCCACCCAAAGAGAAGGGGGGGGGTATTTTGAGTGGAATACATCACATGGTCTTACCGAGTCTTGTCGGAAGTATGTCATGTGGGAAGGTCCCATGGTAGGTCCTACCTCAAGGGGGAGGAGTTTCTACAGAGCATGGCGACCGGGGGCAGAGGGGCCTCTGCCCAAGGAAGACGCAGTTTGCCGACAGGGAAACGATTTTGTGGAAGATATCAGATGGGGTCGCCTTCTGGGAACCAGCACATGTGGAGCACCTACCTCAGTACAGGGGCTCATTAGCGCATGTACTGGGCCGGCAGCGAGTTTCTCTGCAAACTCAACTGCCAGAGAGCTAAGGAGGAAAATCATCTAGGGATCACAATCTGTGAACATGACTGGGAGTCAAGAGCACACGTCTTCACCTCAAAGGAGGGGAAAGGCGCTATGTGCAAGCGGTACACCAGGCCAGCTATCCCGGAACTTACCTGCTCATGCCTGCCAATACACGGGACGAGACCGGCTCAACCCGGAGATTGTAGAACCTTGCAAAGGTGTTGCCCAGCCCCCTGCTCTGCAGATGTCTGCAAAGACGCCACTGGCCAGGGCCAAGGAGGCCGCCACACTCCTGGTAGAGTGGGCTCGTAACCCCGCAGGGGGTGGCATGTCCTGAGCCTGATATGCCATCGCGATGGCATCAATGACCCAGTGGGCGATCCTCTGTTTGGAGACAGCGCTTCCTTTCCGCTGTCCACCAAAGCAGATAAAGAGCTGCTCGGAGCTTCTAAAGCTCTGCGTGTGATCCAAATAGATGCGTAATGCTCGCACCAGACACAGCCCCTCCTGGGGCAGCGCTTGCAGGTTCACCACCTGATCCCTAAAAGGGGTCGTGGGACCCTTGGGCACATAGCCCGATCGGGGTCTCAGGATCATGTGAGAGTAACCCGGACTGAACTCCAGGCACGATTCGCTGACAGAGAACACCCGCAGGTCCCCTACCCTTTTGATGGAAGTGAGCGCAGTCAGGAGGGCAGTCTTCAAAGAAAGTGCCTTAAGCTCAGCTGACTCCATGGGCTCAAAGGGAGCTCCCTGTAGACCCCAAAGGACTACAGAGAGGTCCCACGAGGGGACGAGGCATGGTCTGGAGGGATTCAACCTCCTAGCGCCTCTCAGGAACCTGATGATCAAGTCGTGCTTCCCCAAGTACTTACCATCTACTGCATTGTGATGAGCCGAAATAGTGGCTACATACACCTTCAGGGTGGAGAGGGACAGCCGCCCCTCCAGCCTCTCCTGCAGGAAGGAAAGCACCGATCTGACTGCGCATCTCTGGGGATCTTCGTGTCGGGAAGAACACCACTTAGTGAACAGATGCCACTTCAAGGCATACAGGCGCCTTGTAGAGGGCGCCCTAGCCTGAGTGATAGTGTCTACCACCGCGGGTGGTAGGCCACTTAGGTCTTCCATGTCCCGTCCAGGGGCCAGATGTGGAGATTCCAGAGGTCTGGTTGAGGGTGCCAAACGGTGCCCTGTCCCTGAGAAAGAAGGTCCTTTTTCAGGGGAATTCACCGTGGGCTGTCGCAAGGAGCGTGAGATTCGAGAAGATTCGACGGAACCTCCACAGGGCGAGCAGTACTGCCAACAATTCTAGGCAGTTGATGTGCCAACGCAGCCGCAGGCCAGTCCAGGAGCCTTGAAGCACTTACCTGGCTTCTACCGCCCACCATAAGATTGGCTGAGGAGGGGGGAGGAGGAATCTCATCCCCGTATTCCACCGGAACCAATCCCATGTGGGCGTGTTTGTGCCAAAGCTGGGCACACAGGGGTGGGGGTTCCGCCGCTGGAGAGCCATACCTGCCAAAATGGGATGTGGACGGTGGTCGGATGGCCGTGCGCACTGGACATGTGACCCAGGAGACGAGGAAACCATTCTTTTGTCAGGCTTTTGGGTGCCGCAGCCTCCTGGGCATGCAGCAACAAAAGATTCTCCTCCCGGCCCTCCACCAGGGGATGGAGTGGTCTGTCGACCAGCACCAGAGAAGCGGGTCTCCTCGCCCCTGGGTCGCCCGTCTCGGGGGGGCTTCGAAGCCTTCCTCGGGTTCTTAGCGGCCGGTTGTGAGACGGGTGGTATCTGCTTCCTGTGGAGGGCTCCACACCAGAGCGGGCCACGGGGGCGGGCTACGGTGGAGCCGGTGTTGTTGCTGCAGGAAGACGCCCTTGGCGATGAGCAGACAGGGTGCGGGGTCTTAAGCCACGCCGGGGCAGGATATGTTGTAAGGCCCCGTCTGCTTCTTCACCGCCGAGAATTGCTGGGCAAAGTCCTTGACGGCATCACCAAACAGGCCAACCTGGGAAATGGGGGCGTCAAGGAACCGTGCCTTGTCCGCCTCTCCCATCTTGACCAAATTGAGCCAAAGGTGGCGCTCCTGGACCACCAGGGTGGACATCGCCTGCCCGAGAGACCGCGCCGTGACCTTCATCACCCGGAGATCGAGGTCGGTCGCCGAGCGCAAATCCTGCATCAATCCTGGGTCAGAACTACCCTCGAGCAGTTCTTTTAGCACCAGTTCTTTTAGTGTACTTGCAGGAGAGCCATGGCATGCAGGGCGGAGGCAGCTTGTCCAGCAGCACTGCAGGCCACAGTCGTCCAGGACAACATTAACCTACAGGCCGTGGACGGGAGCTTCGGGTGCCCACGCCAGGTGGCGGCGCTCTGCGGACACAAATGCACCGCAAGCGCCTTATCCACCTGGGGGATCACCCAATACCCCCTGGCTGCTCCACCATCGAGGGTAGTGAGAGCGGGGGAGCTGAAAGACCGGGACTGGGCAGTAAAAGGTGCCTCCCACAATCTTGTCAGCTCCTCATGCACTTCCATAAAGAAAGGGACTGGGGCGGGGCGTGGCCATGGGCGGCACCCTGAGCCTAGGAACCAATCATCGAGCCGTGAGGGTTCAGGGGAGAGTGGAAGGTTCCACTCTAGCCCAACACTCGCAGCCACCCGGGAAAGCATATCTGTCATTTCCGTGTCGGTGTGAGACTGGGCGACCGTTCCCGAAGGAGGAAACCCAGCCGAAGCATCTGCGTCAGAGCCTGCTCTCCGATGCTGTGCTCAATAACTCATCTTCTTCCCGAGCTCCGAACGACAAGTCAAACTCGTGCTGAGATGAGCCGGCGGTCGCGTGCGAGAGCCCGATCAGGGCAAGCAAGCGTGCTGGGGAATGGGAGGTCCGTGGGGGGATACCCGGCGGAGGTGGTCCCATTGATGTCCCCAAATCGACGCGGCCTCAAACCCATAGGTAGAAGGACCGGTGTGGGGAGCCAATGGGGTGGCTGGGGTTCTTACGAAAGCAAGCTGCGACCGCAGTGTTGCCATGGTCATGTTCTCGCAATGAGGACATGACTCATCCATGAACAATCTATCCGCATGGGCAGTGCCCAGACACGTAAGACAGCAATCGTGGCCGTCAGAAGCGGAGAGATAACGACCGCAACCAGGAATAACACCCAAACAGAAAGGCATCTTTAAAAAGACGTTCTGTGTGTGCTGCTCTTTTTGTGAATTAAAATTTACTCTTTTAGAATATACTCTCTTATTTTTGCTCTGCCAAAGCACCCAGGGGCATTTTCTGCACTCCACGGGTGCAGAGGGGGAGAAGCTGCTGAAATGCACCATAAATCCAGCAGTTTTGAGGTGTGTCTTTGGAGGGAATTGAATTCAGTGCACTGAATACAACTGCTCACCTCCGAAGAGAAAATCTGAATGAGTGGTTGCATACCAGCTCCTTTTATACCCATATGTCCGGGGGAGTGGCATGCAAATTCCACTGGCCAATTCTCATTGGCCTTTTTTCAAAAAAGCAGAGGTGTTTGGGGCTCCCAAGAGTGACCCCTAGTGTCACTACATTGACACAACATCAAGTGAGTGATAGATAGGGAACTATAAATTCTCCTTGTTTATTTATCACATTGGAAGTCTGAAGTGTGCTCATTTATTTTACTGCTGATTTTGATAAATGTAGTAGGTTTTTATGCATACAGATACAAATTTCAAAACTGTACAATACTGTATACTGCAGCAATAGTAAGAGTAGTTTGGTTGGAAGCATGCTATTCTGAACATAACCACACCACACAAATGTTCATGCTGTAACAAAAAAATATCATTAAAGTATTAAAGAGCAAATAGAAACTTTGCATGACAAAATTCAGACTTTTGTTTTCATGAAACGGGTGTGTGGTTGTGTTTGTAAAGTGTATTTAAACAGTAGTATGGAGTGATCTTAGGACCTGTAAATTTAGGGACACAAGCTGAGCTGCTTATTGACAACTAATTAGAACATACTTATCTGGAATCACCTCATCATTTAAAGCAGATGGGAGAAGGAAGACCTAAGGGAGAGTTTTTTTTATGCACATGTGTTTGGTGTTAGGTCAGAGCAAATCAGCTTTCCTTCCCTCCTGTGTCTGGAGAAAAAAAAAAACTGAAATGGGCACACAATCTGGACCAATTACTGCATGATGATAAAGGGTCCACAAGACAGCAATATCCTGTTCTGCACACTTTAACACAGAACACAGCTCCCAGACTCACTGACAGGCAGCAACATACAACACAAGAAAGAGAACTTTAATCACTGAATTTCTTCAGTGGAACACAAAAGGAGTTATTTGTAGAGTGTTTATGCTGTTATTTTCCATAGAATGAGAGTAAATGGTGACTTGGGCTATCAAGCTCCAAAAAAAAAACAAAAAAAAAAGCACCATAAAGGTGTCATAAAAGCAATCCATACGACTCGTGTGCTATCTTCTGAATTCTTAATAGTTTGTAATTATGTGAAGAACAGACAGAAATTTAAATTGTTGTTCATTAAAAATCTTTCCCTCCACCTTAGCTCTGAAATCTCATTTGCGTTCAGTATATTCAAATTTTCTGACGTAAAACTCATTGTGCTGGCTTCGACATCAATGACATCAAAAATCATTGGTTCTCGTGTGTCTCATCATTGATGTCAAACCTGGTGCGAATAGTCTTAAGAATTAAAAAATGTTTGTGTACCATTCCTTTAACAACATGTAACACCACAGAACAACAACACACCCCTCAAAACTCCAAAACATTTTATAAGATACAAACACAGCACCCAAAGAAGACAGTTAAGCCACACAAAAAGATGAAAATATAACAGAAAACAGTCTTGTGCAACTAACATTCTGAAAAGCCCACACACATACAAACAGAAAGCTTCAGTGTACCAGTAACAGCATATCTATAGCACTAAATAGGCCTAGTGTTGGATTTCATGCTCTGCTGGTATTTTAGGAGTGTGTACCCTACAGTTTTACCTGTGTTAATGCTCACAGAGGAAGAGTTGAAGACAGAATAATCTCTTTTCAGGGTCATAGTGCTTTTTTTCCTCCTCTGAATGAGTTCATTTAGAAGCAGGATACAGGAGTGTGTGTGTTTATATACCGTGTGTGTTTGTGTGCGTGCGTGCGTGCGTGCGTGCGTGCATGCGTGCGAGAGTGTGTTTTAGGGCATGTGTGTGATTGTGTCTAAAATTACAGCTGTTGTCAGAAATCTCCTGGACGTTTCACTTACTGAAACATCTGCCATCCATTAACCGCTGTGTATGTGAGCATTTGAGTAGTGTGTGTGTGAAGTAATTGGTTTTGATTTGTTATCAGTTTATTTTCCTCATTCTGCAGATCATATGAATAGGTTCATTGTTCATAGAGAAAGTCCACTGTGCTTTGTGGTAATACAAACTCTCTCTGTCTCTCTCTCTCTCTCTGTGTCACTGTCTCTTATAGATTCCTTGTCCTCTGGTGATGATGAGGACTATGATGAAGATTCGGACGATGCAGGTAATGGAAATGGTGTGTTTCAGCCTCTCATTTCTCATTTCATTCCTTTTTTGATTTGAGATTTTCTTTAAATGTCTCTGTTGTGCAATAAATGCATTACATTGCTGTCTCTCTTAGCTGGGGCTATAGGTTGCATTTCATTTCATCAGCTATATTCTTACACTTGATGCTAAAACACAAATTCTCCTGAGAGAGAAGGAGAAGATGAGAAACAATTTAAAGTCTAACAGCATCATGTGAAATGTGCCTAAATAACTGAGAAAATTACACAGTTTCAACTAAATGCATATATCTACAGAAAGAAAGAAAGAAGGCTATCACATATGGAGTTTTATAACAAAGTTCAGGAGGATCATGTTTATTTAATCCGACCAATCACATCACCACAGTAAGCATAAATAAACACATGCTTACATCCATGCTGTGACGATTCCTCCAGCATTTGGCTCCACCCACTTACCACGACAAATCCATGCAACAGTTTTGGATGACACACTACTCTGTGAAAATCATTTGCCATCATCAGATAAGCTTTTCCATCGCAATCGTTACGTTATTCACCAAGCTGCTGCAGCAGCCTCTATTCATATTTCGTGGCAACACTGGCTGCCAATTTAACCATTGTTTTTGCACTGTCTTTCTTTTATCCTCATCTTTTCTCACCGAAGCAGAAGGCTGCCTCCACTGCTTCACTGTATACCTGTCCTACAGCCCCCTATGGCTGTACACAGGTCCTCTCGTCCTAATTTTCCATCCGGAGCGGTCTCTGTAGCATGAGGCTGACTCCGCGAATGGGCGCTGCTCCGGCTTCATGCCACTTGAGCTCTATTACAGCTTTAATTTAACGCAAGGGAATCAAAAGATTAACAAGTCATTTTTATTTGTATAGCGCTTTTCACAACACACATCATTTCAAAGCAGCTTTACAGAAAATCATGATTTAACAGACAACGAAACTGTAATATCGATAAAGTCTTAGAGTAATCATTGTGTAATTTGATTAAATATGACTGTAAATTGTGTATACAAATAAATCATTAAATATGTAAATTGTGTATAAAAATAAATAATTAAATAATTAAATAATAATTGTATTTAGAACCCCAGTGAGCAAGCCGAAGGCGACTGTGGCAAGGAACAAAAAACTCCATAAGATGTTGGTTAATGGAGAAAAATGACCTTGCTCACTGGGGGGGCCAGATCCCCTCTGGCTAAACAGCATGAATATAATGCCAATATTAGTTCTTTGTGTGCAGGGCAAGTCATGGTTTAAAATTAGTAAAATAAGTAAGTGTAAAAGGGCCAGTTCATACAAGATTTTGTATGAACTGTAAGATTAATGACTAATGTCTTTGAAGTCCATCCTGGATTAACTGCAGAATTTCACATAGATACATGGTCCTTTGTTAGTTGGCTGATGAAGGCTTTTGTTGGCAATTAACTGACAGAATATGTATTCCATTTAAAGAGTGTAGTCCATCAACTGGCAAAGGTGATGCAGGCAGAGATCAATTAGTTGCATCGCAGTTCAACCGGCAGGTCATTTTGGTGAGGTTCGGTGGGGTCCATCCTAAGTCCAAGTATCAGGCAGTAGCATATGAAGTATCCGATGTCTTACAGTTGGAGTTGGCATCAGTTTATCCTCTGAAGTCCATCGTAAAAGACCGAAGTGATGTCTGGCTAGCACCAGCTGTAGTTTGTCGTCATCACTCAGCAACACGTAGCAGTGGAGTCTGACACCAAGCAGGAATGGACTGGATGTGGCCGGCTCTGATAACCTCGGGATATAAATGCCTATTTGTGAGTTGATGGATAAATTAGATGTATGCCTGGCTAAATAGATTAGTCTATTTCTAGACTTAAACTGAGTGAGTGTGTCTGCTTCCCGAACAGTGTTAGGGAGACTATTCCATAGTTTAGGAGCCAAACAGGTAAAGGATCTACCTCCTTTTGTGGATTTTGATATTCTAGGAACTATTAACAGGCCAGAATGTTGTGCTTGTAATGAACGTGATGGAATATAGCGTGACAGAAGGTCACTTAAGAACTGTGGAGCTAGACCATTCAAAGTTTTGTATGTAGTTAACAGAATTAAAAAATGTATATGAAATTTAACAGGTAGCCAATGTAATGATGATAGAATGGGGATAATATGATCACATTTCTTGGTTCTAGTCAGCACTCTGGCAGCTGCATTGAACTTGCAGTACATCCTCCCAGTAATACATTACAATAATCTAGTCTTGAGGTCATGAACGCATGAATTAGTTTTTCGGCATCATCAACAGAGAGCATGTGTCATAACTTAGCAATATTTCTGAGGTGGAAGAATGCTGTTCTACAAACACTGGAAATTAGATTTTCAAAGGACAGATTGGTATCAAATATAACACCTAATTTCTTTGCTGTAGAAGACGACTTAACAGTACATCCATCAAGAGTCAAATTATATTTTAGCGGCTTATTTTTAGAGGTATTTGGTCCAATAATTAGTACCTCTGTTTTGTCGGAATTGAGTAGAAGGAAATTTCTGTTCATCCAATCTTTGATTTCATTTATACACTCTGCTAATTTGGAGAATTGTGAAATTTCATTTGGTTTAGAAGAAATATAAAGTTGGGTATCGTCAGCATAACAGTGGAAACTTATTCCACGATTCCTGATAATATCTCCCAAGGGAAGCATATATAAGCATATATTTAGAGGCCCTAAAACTGATCCCTGTGGCACTCCATACTTAACTTTTGTTTGATTTGACAATTCTTCGGTTGCACATACAAAGTGGTAGCAGTCTGATAAATAGACCTAAACCATGCTAATGCAAGTCCACTAATGCCAACATAATTCTCCAGCCTATTCAAGAGAATGTTGTGATCTATCGCGTCGAAGGCAGCACTAAGATCTGAAAGCACTAGAAGAGAAATGCAGCCGTGATCAGATGATAAGAGCAAGTCATTTGTAACTCTGATAAGTGCAGTCTCTGTACTGTGATGGGGCCTAAATCTTGACTGAAATTGTTCATATATACCATTTCTCTGTAGAAATGAACTTAGTTGGGATGACACTACCTTTTCTAGAATTTTCGATTTGAAATCGGTCTATAATTAGCCAATTCTCTATAATTAACTATTTAATTCAAACATTATTCCAACATACTCCAGTGTTTCAGTCTGTTTCTCTCGCACAGGTGATTCCTGTCAGCCTGATTACCTAACCGTGCAGCTCGTTTAGGGTGTTCCATTCAGTGATCATTCCCATGCCCTATTCCCTTCGAAGACTTTACCATCAACCGTGAGATATTTGGAGGGTTAAGAAGTGGGGGGGCTCAAAAAATAATTCGGAACTCACTTTTAAGCCTTTATTATCAGAAATTCCGTTTGAAGTTATCTTCCAACATGACTATCATGACAGTTCTCCCTTCAAAGTGCCCTTCAGAGTGTGATTTACTCCATTTAGAACACAGGGGCAATCATGCAACAAGCGAACTTCCTTTCAAAATACACTACTCTAATTACAAACATCTTTCCAAATCAGTGCAGATCATCTGCTCTGACCATGCTACAGCTCACTATGGCTATATACAACTCCTGTCCGAACAGACCCGAGCCAAATTCGGCTCTGCAAGCGGTGGGTAGTGCTCCGCATCACAACTCGTTCATGAATCATTCCGCAAAAGTGTCTCGCCTCCTCGCAGCATTCGAGCTCACCTCGCCACGCAGCTCCGAAAACCATGAAGCAAATGCTTCTACAAACTTCTATTCATCACTAGACTATAACATGACTTTCTCTTCTCCCGCCCAGGACAAACATTTCACGCAGGTGAAATCAATCCATCATTTAAATTTTACAGTCTTCTCTACTTTTGCCCGAATCAGTGGATTACAAACTCTTAACAAGCTTTGACCATAGAACCTAATTGCTGTATTACTTTAAAGTGTTTCAACAATCTGTCATAGTCTTGCGCTCCACTCAAGCTTAAAGTAACGGGTTGAAATTGCCGCCGGATGATTCACCGGATATATATCAATATAAATAAGTCGTATTTATTCACCACATGTAACGAGGCTGGCAACAGGTAAACGAGGAGGCGATGATGAAGTGCGATGATACCAAGTGCAGTTTATTAACAAGGTGTATTCCAAAACATGAGTCCAAATGTGAACACAAAACATGAACTAGACTTGACTAAACTTGACATGACTTGGCTTGACTATGAAACAAAACATAAACATGACTTGACTTGACTTGACCATGGAACCAACATTACACAAACAATACTCGACAATGGACAATGGTAAACATGAGGGTTAAATACTTGGACTTAGAACACATGACAATGAAAACCAATGAACACTTAGGACTCTAAACAAGATAACGAGACTGCTAACAACCCAGTGAAACAATAAACCAATGGGGACAAGACACAAGAACATGGGAAACACATGACAAGGTCACATGACAAGGAAACAGGAACAAACATGGCATGGAACAAATTTATCAAAGTAAAAGACATGAACAACAACACCTACAACCCTGACATATCTCCCCCTCTAGGGGACGGCTCCTGATGCCCCAAAACAAAAACACAGAGTTCAAGAGGGAGCTGGGGTTGGCGGGGGGGGGGGGGTGTGGCGACTTGATGTGGTTATGTGACAGGACATGGAAACATGTTGAAACAAGGTGTGGGGCGTGGTCTGGTGAAAACATGCCATGGAGCATGAGACCAGGGCGGAGCCTGTGGGGGGGTGGAGCCATGAGAGGCTCGAGGGGCAGAGCCATGGAAGGTGGAGCCGTGAGAGGCTCGAGGGGCGAAACCATGGAGAACTGGATACCCAGAATGTAGCCGAAGACTCAAAGGGCCAGGGTGGAGCCGGAGGCAGGGAGGACCAAGGTGGCGCCGGAGGTTCAGAGGAGCAAGGCGGAGCTGGGGGATTGGAAGACCGAGGCGTAGCCAGAGGATTGGAGAGCCAAGGTGGAGCCAGGTGACCAACAGACCAAGGAGGAGCTGGAGGGACGAGGGACCCCAGTAATGCCGACAGGCTGAAGGACCACGGTGGAGCCGAGGGTACATGGAGCCGAGGTGATGTCGAGGGATCGACAGGCCAAGGTGGAGTCCAGGGCTTAGAGGGTCTAGGCGGAGTCGGAGGTTCGAAAGTTCTCCGTGTCTTGGATATCTCAGAGGGCGATGATTGAGCCGGTGGCTTGGGGGGAACCAGCTGATCAGGAGAACTCAGGGTGGGCACAAGGGCAGGAACCAATTCCAACTCAAATAGCCCGGTGAGAGATGGCTCTGGAACGGACGAGGTTTGCAACGCTGGTTCATTGGCCGTGGCAAACGTGGGCATTGACTCGTTGACCATGGCAGGCTTGGGTGTTGGCTCGTTTACCAGAGGTGAGCCTGAGACATTGCATGGAGCAGACTGAAGCTTGGCTGTGACATGGCATGGAGCAGCCTCGGGCATGTCTGTGACTTGGCATGGAATAGATTGAGTCGTGGCTGTGACATGGCGTGAAGCAGACTGAGGCGTTATTGTGAAGTGCTCAGGCATTGCTGTGACATGACCTATAGCAGACTCAGGCATGGCTGTGACATGGCAGGGATCAGACTGAGGTGTGGCTGTGACATGGCATAGAGCAGGCTGAGGTGTGACTTTTGGGGGGGGGGGGAAGAGGCATCGTAGCAACTGTCGTTCAGCATTTCAATATTCCTACCCAAACACATTGATGTCCATGTTTCACCGGGCTCTGACACTAGCAACTCGCTACCCGGTCTTCTTTTGGGGGGTATTCGAACTCGGGTCAAGTCTCGATCCTCCAGCCCCCCTCCAGGGACAGGGAGCCAAAAACGTTTACACTATCCTCATGGCAGGATTACATTAACTTGCGAACTACTGAAATGGAGTTTCATAACAAAGTTTGGGTGGAGCATGTTCATTTAATCTGACCAATCACATCGCCAGAGTAAGCTTATATAAACAGATGCTTAAATCCATGCTGCGACGATTCCTGCAGCATCCTTCCACCACCCCAACTCCTCCCATATATTCATTAATAACTCAACAAGTCCGGGGGGGTATTTGAGCTTGGATCAAGTCTCAAGCGCTCCTCCAGGGACAGCGAGCCAAACACTTTTACACTATCCTCATGGCAGGATTACATTACATTGCAAACTACTAAACTGTCTGTTGTGGTGAGGTTGGGGGAGGGCATGAAACGAGGGATTAAACAAAAACCAAAAACCCCTTTAGAGTTTAATGACCAGTAATCCAGCTCTAATTAAGAAAGAGAGAGAGAGAGACACACACACAGTAAGAGAAAGAAGAGAGAGAATTCAGTACATGCAAGCTGAGAGCTGTGAGGTCTGGCCTCTTTGGAACATTTGAGAAGAGCTGAGGTTGTGTGTGTGACAATCCAATGACATCATTCTGTAATATCTTAATGATGCTGCGCTGGTTACTGCTCGCAGTTTGGCTGACTGAAGCAAGCTGTGTGTAATATCAGCTGTGTGGAGTTGCTTTTTACTTTGATGGCTTGTTTTGGCTGTAGAATAAAAGTAAATGAAAACAGTTGGGTCACTGTAGATTTGTGGTCCCCACTTCAAAGCTCAGATTGTCTGTATTGAACTGCACAGAAAGTGTAAGCAATGTCAAACCACACATACATATGTATTGGCCAGGACCACTGCTGGGTACAGACCCATGTTGAGATGCCCTGATGGTTTGACTGGACATGCTGTACCGTCCAACAGCATGCTATCTGAGAATCTATTGCAAACTGGAAGTATTTTGTTTGTGTGTGCATTTGTGTATCTACTTAACCATAGTTTGGGAACAAAATTGTCCCTAAAAGTGAGCTAAATCTGACAAAACCTCCCTTTGTGCACTCACAGAAAAAAGGTACTATTCAAGGTACAGTACAAGGGCCGTCACTGGGGTTAAAATATATAACTACGTTTTGGGACATAATTGTACCCTAAGGACCTGTTATGTACCTTTAAATGGTATACCTTTAAACCTTCCTCTGGGAACAACAACAACAAAAACAAACAAAAAAGTACCTTTTTGTCTCAGCCATCTCTGTGTTTTTGAAAGTACAGTAGGTCTTGAATCCCCTCCCAACCTCCCTCATCCCACCCACAATACCCGGCCATATTTTAACATATTTTCCCGCCCATTTCAAGAGTCTTTTTTCAGTCTGAGGTGTGAACAACTGGTGCTGAATTAGGGGGGTTTCATGACACTTTATGTATACATTTGTACCCAAAACAAAGGTACCATCCCAGTGGCGGCTTTGTACCTTTAACGGTACCTTTTTTCTGAGAGTGTGGTGTTCTCAATTAGAAAATCAATTCATACAGCATAATAAATACTGGTGTTTAAACTTCTAAAAGAGTTTTCTTTCAGGGGTTAGTCTATAGTGATTATCTTCTTCTTCTTTCGGCTGCTCCTGTTAGGGATCGCCACAGCAGACCATCCGTGATTCGCATATTTGACTTGGCACAGGTTTTTACACCGGATGCCCTTCCTGACGCAACCTCCAGTGGCTAGGGGACTAGTCTATAGTGATTATAATTAGCCTTAAAGGGATAGTTCACCCAAAAATGAAAATGATCCCATCATTTACTCAACGTCATGCCATCCCAGATGTGTGTGGCTTTCTTTCTTCTGCTGAACACAAATGAAGATTTTTAGAATAATTATTACTATAGTAATTTATTATAGTAACAAGTAATATGTGTAACACGGATGCTGTAAAATAAAGTGTTACCCTTATTTTACTTTTTTGTGCTATATTATCATGCAGTAACAAAGTGATTGATGTAAAATATGTCATCATGAAATCAGACACACTCCCCTCAAAATCTGAACACAAGTGGTCAAGAGATGCATATTAACACCAGGTGTGTCTCGCCTGTCCACTTGTGATCAGATCGCCCAAAACTATCTTAAAAACAGGTGTAAAAAGGGTCTAGTTTATTATCCCCATTTGGCTGGACAATCCAAAAACTTGGATGCCATTTTTCTCAGTTTTATTGTTGCCGTAGTTTGCATTTTGCCTTTGTAGGGCAGTATGCCCATTTAAATGGCTAAGTTAATATTTTGTGCATGCAGTCATTAGTGTGCCAGTGCTCTGTGTCAGAAATGCCAAAGGAAATGCCAGCCTGCCAATCACCTCTCAAACTCACAACTGATACCATCTATACAGTGGGCAAAGAGAAAAAGAGAGAGTTGCATTTTCAGTTAAATTTAGACCAGGAAATTACTGCAGTTTTCCCAAGTCAGTTACAGTATTCAGTATGCCACACTTTTCTTTTCACTTTCTCTATTTAGTTAATGGGTTTGTTGTGTGTGCGTGCATGTGTGTGTGTGTATGTGTGTGTGTGTGTGTGTGTGTGTGTGTGTGTGTGTGTGCTCGCAAATGTGTATTTTTGAGCTTGCATGTACGTCTGGAGAGAAATGTGGCATCTGTGGATTTAATCGCCAAGTTCACAGGTTGATCTGATCTGGAGTTAATTGTTTGATGAGGGATGAAAGCATGTTTACTCAATCTCTTAAAGACACACACACATTTATAAAGTACAAGACCAGACCAGTCTGAAAATGGAAATAATAACTTTGTTTTTAGTTGTATTATTGTACCTGAAGGATGTTACTGTAAGTATTTATGCTCTGATATTTGGCGTTAACTACCAGGAAGCCTAAACAAAGACCTGGCCGCATGACAGTCAGTATTATAAATTGATCTTGTGGAAAAATTAGAAAAAGGAAAACTTGTCTGTTATTATGATAGTTAATTATAATTATGAATCTGCATTGTGTGTTCATAGCTCTGTAAAGGATTTAACACTGGGCGTCTTTCAGAGTTCTGTCTCTAAGAGCATAAACATGCCTTGTGTGTGTGTGTTTGCTTTTCCAAACAAATTTTAATTCAGTCTGGGAATTAGGCAGCCAGACTGATGCTGCCACAGAGTGCTCAAGAAAAGTCTTTCCATAAACATTCACCCACACGAAGACTCCCGGAGAGGTAACACCCTACCCCCTGAAAAATAGCGGCACACGTCAACATATATTTACAGTGGCCACAAAAAGTATTTGGACACTTAAGTCACACTTAAAAATGTAGGAATGTCATTGCACTAGATCCATCCACTGAAATGACTTTGGAAGCCGATGGTTAAAAAAAAATACAAAATACAAAAAAATTAAAAATAGCTAACAAAAGCACAGTAAATTCTGAGAAAATGTTTAGCGTCATTTGTTTACAGATGCCACTTGATTTGATCTGTAGTATCTAAAGCAATGACACTGACATTCAGAAATGTTTTAATATGGCTTTTTTCTTCTTTCTTTCTTTTTTTTTTTTTTTTTTTTAGCAACATCTAATTCTATTCCTATCTTCATCTTTCTTTTAAACAGAAGCTCCATACTGGACCCGCCATGACCGGATGGAGAAGAAGCTATTGGCTGTTCCTGCTGCCAATACAGTGAAGTTCCGCTGTCCTGCTGCTGGCAACCCAACGCCCACCATCCACTGGCTGAAAAATGGGAAAGAATTCAAGGGAGAGCAGAGAATGGGCGGAATTAAAGTAAGACAATAGGAATATTGATAAAGAATATATGCTTCCAAACAGTGTTTATTATTAGAGTGTGTGAGTGTGTGTTTAGGATTACAAATAATAAGAGTCTGCAGTTATTAACAATGTGCACAATCAACATCTTCTCCTTCAAGTGATCTCTCTCTCTGGATCTTATTTACCTGTTGACTCTAGAGAATACTTTCACCTGTTGAGCAGATGAACAGAAAGTTGCATGTGGTCTTGTTGTTATTTATGTGTTTAAGTGTGTGTATGTATTGGGGGGGGGGGGGGGGGGGGGGGCAACTGATTTTTTTTATTTTTTGTTTTGTCATTTATCTGATGACTTCTGCCGTGTCATTTTAAAAGAACTTCAACTTTTAATAAAGCATCTCGAAACACCTGCGTTCTGTTCTATTCGTTGCGCTGTGTCTACCGTTTTTAGTGCAAGGACATGTTCGTTCTGAACGGCCCCTTATGCCTTTCCAGCTTCCCTTATTCCAAGTTTCCAGCTTCTCAGAATTTTCTTCTGATAAATTAAGTTCTAAACGTAAGTTTGGGAGGAGCTTGTTCATCAGGGCCTGTCAGTCATTTTCGAAGGATATATAAGCAGCCGCCTCCCTCACACCGGTGACGATTCTTCTGGTATACCTCCACCTTTATAACGCCTATACCAATAGATGGGGGGGGGGGGGGTCTCAGAGCTCAAGCCCAGCCCTGCTTTTGAGCCCCTCCATTATGGGCAGCACTCCAAATCGGTTCACCTTAATGTGCTCCAGTGCTATATGAACCTGTGACCCCAGAAATCTCACAGGTGTCTCCTCTAGATTTGTCACAAACAAGATACCAAAGTTTGCAATCAAAAGTCAGGGATTTCGATATGATCTAAAACATTTCTTATCAGATACTTCCATGGACAAATTATCTGAGCAATGTCATCCACATTAATTGTATAGTTCTTTAATGATACTTCAAGTCAACAATTGTCTCATTTGCTTATATTATTATTCCTCCTGAGCATTTTAGGAGTAACATCTGAAACAAAATTGACTCTTAAAAGAAACTCCACCAAGTGTACTAAGCTATGAAAGAGCAAACTCTTCATACAATTTTCCTCTGGGTCCCTCTACACACACAGAGACACAAGCACATTCATGCACATTCAGATTCTTTAACACACTCTTGCTTTGCATTGACCTGTTAGCATAGAATATAACCAGCATCCCCTAAGAGAGACATTTAGAAACAAAACATTGACCTCTCCACCACTTCATGGCCATAGTGACCACCCTGACCTTAAAAACGCACACATATACACACACCAGGGGTCCGCACTGACCCAGGGTCATCCTTTATATCAGACCTTCACTCTGAATCAAAACAATCACTGCTGGCATAGAGATGCCTGACAGCATCATAATAACTTTATTTAACACACACATACACATAGACTTGACAGCTCAAATTGTATGTCTTCTATCTCTATTAGGACCAAGGCTAAAAGTCATAGCTCTTATATTTATCTGCGTGTTTTTGTGCAAATGTCAGGCCTGAAGTGTTGATAACACACTCAACAATGCGTTAAAGTGAATGAAACTTCTTCCATCATTTACCATCATGTTGTTCTGAACCTGTGTATCTGAGAATTAATGATAGCACAAATATCATTTT
This sequence comes from Myxocyprinus asiaticus, assembly GCF_019703515.2. Lineage (NCBI taxonomy): Eukaryota > Metazoa > Chordata > Actinopteri > Cypriniformes > Catostomidae > Myxocyprinus > Myxocyprinus asiaticus. Next base: position 17,887,465 of record NC_059366.1, read on the forward strand.
GGGGTAAAGTGCAGAGAGTCATGGAAAATTAAACTTAAGTAGTTTAAATGATTCCCTGGGATATCAGTGTATTCCATCTTAAAACTCTTTTCTGCATGGCAAGGGGAACAATAATGCTGTGATTATGTTTCAGTTGGCACTGGAGCCAGTCATAAGTTTGTCTACTTCTCTGGCAGACGGTCAGAACTTGTTAATTGCAGACTAAATGCGATAAGATTACCGAATGAGTTTTAAATGCGAGTAAATGAGTCACATGCTGTACTCTCATTGTTCAAAACTATCCATGACTTTGTTTAGACAGTTGACTTTCCCACAGTTTTCCCCTTCAAATGACCACACACACATTAATGCAATAACACTCAAACACTCTTACAGACACACACACCCTAGAAACGTTCTGTCCTGACTGGCAGGGTTCTAAGGTCAGAGGTCACCTCTCTATTGAGTCATCAGGAGGGTGAGGTTCTGAGAGGGTGTTGCCGTGGCGATTTAGAGCCGTTGATTGACAGGGGGGAGGCATGGCTTTTGTCATGCTCACATATGGTAGCCGAAGTCACATTGTTAGAATGCTAATCTGCGGCACTGTGGGTTAGTCACACCTTAAGCACACATACACACTGAAGCTTTGTGAAAATGGCATGTGTAAGAGTGTGCAAGCTTCTTGCAACAAATTCAACATCTCAATTGACTAGAGAGTGCATGAAGACTGTTACGTCTTCCAGAGAGATGACTCAATTTCAGTTGGCGTTCTCCGTGGGAGCACTAGTGTTTTAAATTCTACATGCTTTTTTGTATGTCTCTAATGAAATGCTGAATCTCTAATCCACTGACAAATGTACCTTTTGTCTATATGCCACAGCAGCAGTGAATTACTTTATTAAGTTGCATAAAGTGCCTGAGTAAAGAAACAAAAATTTTTGTGTAGAAATAGGTAAAATGTGTAATTTATCGATGTTCGAATACTTTCGCCGTTCACAGTTTAATGTTTGCAGCTTAGACAGGACTGTCTGACTGACATGAAAAGTGCCCAGTCAAGGTTTTTACATGTCGTTAAGAGGCAGGTTTATGAGAAATAGTTTATAGTACAATAACAGACCACAGTGGGGGAATAAAAAAATGTAAATAATAACTCAAAATAATAATAATCAAATATTTGCACAGCAATAGACTTTGTGATCAGAATTTCTATCCAAGCAGTAAATTACAGATTATTTCACAGACATAACCCAGAAAATATGCATAATAAATGTATAATATATTATGCATAACATACAGTTATTTGGTTGATATCTAGTTTACTTAATAATTTAGTACCTTAAACAAAACTCTTGAGTATCTTTCAAAAATTGATGTCAATAACCTGGCAAATTTTGGCAAATTCAGTGATTATCTCTTGTTCAAAAGTGCTTATGGCATCAACCTGGTACTGCATCTTCTTGTTCTTGTACAAATTATGTGCCCATGTCAATATAAACTGATTGGTTACATTCTCTAGAGCTCTTAGGAGACTTTCTGTACAATGTTGATGGGATCCTTTAATGGTGAAACATTTCCAGTCAGACCTTTTCCAACACTTTCCACTGAGAGAGAGAAACAGCTTTTTAATGACTAGTCTTGGGGTCAGTTGTTTTTGCTTCCTGTCTCTGTGGGTCAAATTAAACAGCACTGCTGTCTGGATGAGTCTACACCATCTTGACACAACCATCAGTCCTGGAAACACACTCAAACACACACACAACATATGTAAGAGAGACCTGAGCTTCTTGTCACCACCCGGGTCCCTTTACTCCTAATATTCCCACAATATAGTCACAATTAAATTTAACTAAATGAAAACCACCAAACTGATGTTAACTCCTAACCCCAGTCTGACATCAGAGCTAAAGAGGCTTTATTTGAGCGGAAGAGGAATTTGAGCAGTGAAGTTCAGTTGATTATTGGATACCCCCGCTTGGGTATTTCTCGCTCAGAAAGGAATTCACTTAAAATGAATTGCGGTTGCTGATGGATTTTTGTTTCCACGCACTGTATGCATTGTTTTAGCGCCTGGAATAAACTCAGGTATTTCGTGAAACGCATTTGGAGAATTTCTGCTGCCATAACGATTGAAAATTTAAACAAACATGTCTCTTAAAGCTGAAGTGTGTAACTTTTTTGATTTCCTCAAAAGATGAAACACTGTCTCTGTTGCGCTATAAAATATTGTTCTGTTTGTTTGAGTGGCCCAACTGCCCGACAATGGCATCATTGACTCAACCTATGGTGTGAGTTTCGGGTGCGACTACCTGTTAGTTCGGTCAGCTGTCGACAGGTGGGGTTTTGGTGAAAGGTGTTTAAAAACAATGTTTATTTTGCAATTCCGTTTGGTGTTGCTACTGGTGCAGCAATTACACACTTGAGCTTTAAAAAAAATCTTCATTTACATCTAATTTTGATAACCAAATAGTGCTAATTTTTGTGAATAAGGCACATTCTATAATAAGCGCTGAAACAAAGCACAGTGACTTAAAGGAATGTTCCGGGTTCTATACAAGTTAAGTTCTATCAACATTTGTGGCATGATATTGATTACAATAATAAAAGAAAATAAAATAAAAAATATGGTTGACAGTGAGGCACTTACAATGGAAGTGAACTGGGGCAATTTTTGAATGTTAAAATACTCACTTTTTCAAAAAAAAAAAATATATATTGTATAGCCACAAGTTGTAAACAATATGCTTGTAAATATTATTTTAGTGTGATAAAATCACTTACTAACCTTTTCTGTGTAAGTTTATAGCCAGTTTTACAACTTCGTTGCCATGATGATGTAGTCAACAAATCCTAAAACCCTAAAATGACTGTAAAAATAACTATTAAGTGTAAAACACTTTACAGCTCAAATAATACATGGGTTTTACTGGAAGAATTAATGTAAATGCTTTCATAAAATTTAAACCCTCCAAAAATTGTCCACATTCACTTTGCTTTTTTTAAAGAAATGGAGGGACGAGTCAAAATTAATTTTTGTGGTTATCAACATTATGCCACAAATGCTGTCGATTGAGCTTAACTTGTATTGAACTTAATTTAAATGCAGTGCAGCCCTATTTCAGCACATTTAGCACCTGGTTAAACTGGATTTCTGGTGGTAAGTGAATAAGATTCAGGTTTTCACGCTGAAATGCCATGCACAAATGTGGCACAACTGTTTTGTGAATTCACCGCTCAGTTTTTTTCAGTATCTGAATCGGCAAGGTAAAGCATGACATCACAACACTTTTCCTCTCAAATCCTTCGATGAATGATGGGATAAATTTACTATTGGCTCTCTTTCTCCCTGCCCCTCTCTCTTCCCATTTCTTCTAGACAAAGTGCTCGGCTAGATGCATGAACAGCTGAGAATTCTTTAAGGCTTTTTTTATTTATTTAATTTTTTACAGTGGACACATTGAGATAAATGTCTTACGAAGACACACACACACAAAATGCCAGTGTCAAATAAGATATAATCCTAATTTAACTCTCCCTTTCTCACACACACACACACTCACTCTTTCTCTCTCAGACATACACTTATGCACATTTCACATACTGTGTAGCATGTCAGTCAGCAAACTCTAAAGATTCATTGACTGAGAGAGCGACAGCGAGAGGAGGTGATGAACCTGGAGACAAGGGGGAGGAGAAGGAGTCCAGGGGGCAAGGGCGCATTTGCCAACTTTCTGAGACATTTGCGTCTGTGTGTGCACATGTTGCCCGCTCAGGCGTTGTTACCATGCAACTGTTCAAAAACATAGCCCATAATATTTACACAGTTAAATTTTTTTCCACTCCGACCTCCACAGTGCGAAGAGAGGGAATGAGAGAGAGACAGAGTGTGAGAGAGACAAAAAATGAAAGAGAGAGACATATATGCAGTTAGATTATGTTCTATGAATGAGTGGAGTGATTGTGTGTATATGCATATGCAAGTAGGTGAAGGGTTTGTGTAAACATAAAGAGACTTTGCGTTCCATTGTTACATTTTCCACAGCTGGTTTTGTTGGTATGCCATAAATGGTGTTCAGGTGTGGCATACATGGGTAATGGAGAATTTAGCACCTGCTTTTTGTAGACTAACAGAAAAACCTGAGGAAGGACTCAAAAGGATGTCTTACATAATATGCCACTTTAAGAATAAAGGAACTTTCCATAAATGCAATTCACTTTAATGTCTCATGGATTTTTTTTTTAAAGCAGTTTAGGCACAAATCCAGTGTTTTTGTTATGAGAACTATTAGATATATTAGATAAGTTTATTAATAACTACAAATCAACATTTAGTCCCACACTACCAAGCCTCTACTGACTGATAGCCTAATGTAGGTTCAATTTGCAACCCTGTTATTTTGTAACCTTGTTACCCATTCTGACATAGTTTTTCCCCATATCATAATTTTTTTAATTTGAGAAATTGTCTATTTACTAGAAAATTACAAAATCACACAAATCAGGGGTTTAAACATTATTTCCCCTTCGATATTAAACTGTTCCTCTGTTCACTAACCATTTCTTACAAAAAGATGTAATTTTTAAGAGTTTCAGGCCCTATTTTCTACCCTATTCATTGAAAGCGCCCAAAACTTCCTCTTAGACATTCTTTCTCTCCCGCCCTTTTTCTAGTTGAGGCATCAGCAGTGGAGTTTGGTAATGGAGAGTGCTGTTCCATCTGACCGAGGGAACTACACGTGTGTGGTACAGAACAAATACGGCACAATCAAGCACACTTACCAACTCGATGTGCTGGGTATGAACACACACACATACAACCTTTAACCCAAAATTACCTTCATCTGACTGCTGCACTTACCACCTCCCATCTCTTGTCCAATCAGAGCGCTCCCCTCACCGGCCCATCCTACAGGCGGGACTCCCAGCTAATCAGACGGTGGTGGTGGGCAGTGATGTCGAATTCCACTGTAAGGTGTACAGTGATGCTCAGCCACACATCCAGTGGCTCAAACACATCGAGGTTAATGGGAGCCAGTATGGGCCCAATGGCACCCCCTACGTCAACATCCTAAAGGTATAGCACTTAGTAAAGTCGTCTTTACTGGCACATAAGAAAAATTTATGAACAAACCATTTTTCCATTTAAATGGAAAGTTTGCTTTTTGTTGTACACATTGTTCCTTTTAGTTGTTTTTTACATCACCTACTTTTATTATCTAATCATTCATCTCAATGCCAGTTGCTCGGCTGGAGCTTGTTAAAATGCTTTTAAGAGCCTTCCAAAAAAATCAGGGGCACTGGCATACTATAATATAAATAGGTATTTGTGATTTAGCAGTTAAATTCTCAATGGAGAAACAGGCTTTTAACCTGCAGAATGGTGTAGTTATAGCATCTAGCAGCAGGGGTTAACTGCCCATGCTAACCTGCTAAACCTTGACACACCTGGTTTGTAATAGCGAACCAGGAAGGATGTACATACAGTAGATATAGAGGGAATTTTGATAAAAGAATCCAACTGCAGCTTGTAGCCCCATATTAACCTTGTGCAACCCCTTGTACACATGCGTGGACGTTGTATTTTGGCTTCACTATAAACAACACATAATTTAAATTCATTTAAATTCATCATCCGACTGATCTCAGTTCAGTATACTCTGGGCTGTCAGTAAAGGGTTAAACTTTCGCAGCACAGAGTCATGTGACAAAACAATATGGCACCAATCACAGCGGAGTTTGTCTTTGGGAGAAACGGCAACAAAACTACATCTGGTAAGAAACCTAATTAAGTCTTTACATTGAAATCTGTTTGAGTCAAAAAACTAAAGCCACTAGTTTCATCTGATATGGCATTTTTTTAATTTTAGCAATTTATCGCGAAAAGCCACGCTGCTAAACACAATGTACACTATAGTGAACAATAGAGCTAGTTTTCCTTAGAAATCCTGATGTACTGTGCATTATCACTAGTGGTCGACCGATATATCGCAGAGGCCGATAAATCAGCCGATATTCTGATTTTTTTAATTATCGCATTGGCCGATAAATTTTCCCGTTTGGCCGATTTTTTCTTGAGGGCACTGAGAATTGCCTGCCTGCATGTGAAGCGACTGAGACATGTAAACGACCAGTCACAGTTCATTTTCTTGTTACGTGCCATCGTGTTACTACAATAATAGACCGGTGTGCAACACAGTGTCATTTAAACGGTCCACATATCAGAGCCACGGCAGATGTGTTTGAGCTCATAATGTTAAAGTGCTCGTCTGTTTCATTCTCTCTCTCTCCTCAACAGTTCCCTGTAACTTTTAACTGTCTTGTCTAATGATAAAAAGGCAAATATCAATAAAACTAATATCATATACTGTCTGCAAATATGCGCATATCTCATTTAAACAGATGTAATAAACCAACCTCACAACTTCAGCAGATCCAGCATCCTGTGGAACGCTCATAAATCTTCCTCTGAAGCACATATTCTAATAGTCTCTCCTCAACAGTTCCCTGTAACTTTTCTAATGATAAAAGGCAAATATCAATAAAACTTGTATTATATACCATTTGCAAATATGCAGATATCTCGTTTAAACAGATACAGGAAGCGTTGCCCTTTCGGCTGACTCGGTGCCGGATGGTTTTCCCTGCCTACGGGGGACAGGAACAGGGGAGGAGAAGGAGAGGAGGAGGGGAAGGAGAGGGGGAGAGGAAGGAGAGGGAGAAAGATAGAGGAGCGAGAGCAGAGAGAGAGAGAAAGAGAGAGAGAGAACTCTCCGGCACCCGAAAATGGTCCTCAGCCAGCTGGACTGCATCCGTCAGCGATGCTGGGCGATGGCACTGGACCCACTCAGCCGGCCCTTTCGGTTGCCAGCTGACGAGTTGCTCCAGCACCACCGGATGGATCGTCTCCTCGGCGTCGCGATCCTCAGCCAGTGGCGAGGGCTCCAGGACAGCCTCTTCCTCCTCCAATCCCAGGTTTCGGCACCAATGTTGCAGATCAGTTCTTAATGTGGAAAGGAGGAAGCGGCAGCTGGGTGAACAATCCACATGAGAATATAATAAACACTTTTCAGTGTATAACAAAATGGGGTGCTTTTCAGCACCACGTATAAACATAAAGACACACACACACACACACACACACACACACACACAGACAGGCTTCATGCATCTCTCTCTCTCTCTCTCTCTCTCTCTGGAACTGCGGCTCCGGCTCCTCTTTATCCCTTTCCCGGCTGATTGCAATCATTCTCCCCCAGCCATCCCTCCTCATCGCTCAGCCACACCCCCCCGTTCACCACAAATCTCACAATAGACTCTGCGACAGGAGAATTAGGGGTCTCTCACTCTCATTTTCCTCTCTGAGGAGAGAGAGAGAAGAGGCAGACATCTGTTTTGGGCTAAAGCTAACTGCCGTGGTGGCGTCGCGGAGGAAGACAGCCATTAGCTCTGCTGCCCCACTTGCTCTTCAATAGAGAAGATGGGAGGGAACGAGGGAAGAGGCTCCCAAAAAAGTCATGGAAAAAATGAGTGCGGGAAGCAAGGGAAGGGCCGATTCAGCAGGCAGAGGAGGGGAGAGTGTCGGTTGGCCAGACCGCCACACTATTTTAGACTCCCACATAATTGAAACAGCATTTTACTGGGAGCCGCGTGCCGGCTTTTCCCTTCCCCACAGTCTCATCTGCGCGCCCTCTAAAGCCTTCCCCTAGACCGAAAGTGCTGAACGACAGATCATGTGTGGCGCAAAGCCTGCGATCAAGGGAAAGGAAGAGATCGGAAACAGAGAACAAAGCGAATGAAGCGTCTGAAAGAAATTTGTGGACGCCATGGCCTAGTGGTTAGTTTATGTGCTCTGATGTGTTGATTGAGCTGTGCTCAATCAAGTTTTCGAATCCAGCTCGCAACAAAATCGTTAATGGTGTACTTGAGGTTTACTGATGGGCCTGAGGAGTATGTTTAAAAAAAAAAAGGTTACAAAACCCTGAAATAAAAAGGCAAAAAAAAAAAAACTACACTAACTGCACATATAAATCTTCATTGGTTGCAGCCTGCAAAATCTTGCTGCATCACATATTGGTATCTTGAAAAAGTGGTAGAACAAGGGGCAGCACTCATTTTAAATCATTAAGTGTATGTATTCACGGGTGATAATTCTCCCCTCTGACTAAATGTGTGTGTGTCTCTGCAGAGTTTTGTCAGTAAGGTAAAAGAGGCCCACGATATGCTGACTCTGTATAATGTGTCAGAGAGAGATGCAGGCCAGTACTGGTGCAGAGCCCACAACTTTTTAGGCATGTCAGAGAATGCATTCTGGCTCACAGTGTCCCAGCCAGGTAAATCTCTCTCCAAACAGCCGCTGTCAATCAAGACTTTGGTGGTGGCGTAGAGTCAAACTCCCCTAAACTCTCTATATTTCTCTCTGCTCTTCTCTCACATATTATCCTCCCCTTCTCACACATTAAAAACAGTGACCTGATCCAGGGATTTGTTATGTAAGGCGAGTGTTTGTCTGCTTCATTTAACGACTCGCTTTATCTTCTTCTCCAATCAATACAACAAGGGCTTGTTTAATAGGAACCGAGTTGGCGCCACACACACATTCTTATTGATTTCCCATACACATAACACTGCCACTCACAACTTAACCACTGCTCCTTTTTAGTATTTAAACACACACATACACATCTACACACCAGTGTTGAGGAAGCTACTATGAAGCTGTACTCTTAAATTACTCGTAATTTAAAATAGTTAAGTAACTGCAGTTAACTACTTAGAAAAAGTACTCAACTACACTGCAAGGTACTAACAAAAAGTAGCAAACATAAAGGATATTTAAGTGATATATTTTTAAAGAGCAGTATTTATCTGCCCTATAAACAATTAAGATATTGGTTAGTTTTACAGCATTAAGCTTACACATTTACAGTTACATGTAAACTAAACACAAGTAAAAAAAACAACTATAAACACAAATATATGTAACTGAGTCAAAAACATAGTGGCGAACAGGAGTATTTAACTAAATTAACTACAACAAAGAAGACCTAAAATGCCATGTAGGGACTCAAATGAATTAGTGAATCATTTTGAATCGTTGATTCAGTCAGTACGTTTACATGCACTTTAGAAGTTTGCTTTTATTTAGACCAAAATAATAATTCATCTTTTTAACATGTCACCTAGATCATGCAAATTTAGCTCGGCTTAATCCAGCATGTATACACATTAATTGGACCACAATTGGCCTCAGCATTGTGTTCATGCTCTGAAAAAGTTTATTTGTGACATTATTTAACACTTCCACAGCTGACGCTTCCTTCCAATATTCGATTATGCATTATGTCATGTATACATAGACATACAGATGAAGACTGTAGCTCGTTTTAAAAAACAGCTAAACTACTTAAAAAATGTAGTTAAATTATCTGGTCAACACTTTTAGTTAGTTACTCCCAAAACACTGCAACACACCACTCTGAGTTGAAGAACAGAGTAAAATAGATGGTAGTTTTAAATAAGCCTTAAAGCTGGTTCTCACCCATGGGTGCTTTATTAATATTTTCTTTGCACCTCAAACAGACATTCTGGATAAGAATCCTAATGTGACCTGCTACTGCTAATGGGGCGTTACATTTTCTGCCAGGGTTTGGGGTTTTACTTTGCTTCTAGGTCATCTCCCTCACAACCAGGAGTGTGGGATTTCTGGGATACTGGTGATGGGCTGACTGATCTTCCTCCTCGGTGCTGGGTGCTGTTCTCCTCTTCTCCTTTCTTAAGGGTTGTGGTTTATGGATCTGTCTTTCTCTCTCTATCTCTCACTGCTTTTCCAGACCGCGGGTATAAATACTACAGATAAAGAGCTGGAGATTCTCTACCTGACCAATGTGTCTTTTGAGGATGCGGGACAATACACTTGTCTCGCGGGGAACTCCATTGGCTATGCTCATCACTCTGCCTGGCTTACAGTATTACCAGGTATACTCGTCTCCCTCCGGAGTTTCTCACTCTGCCTTTGTCTCTATTTCCTGTGTCCCCTATTGTCCTTGCATGTTTTATTCATAACTTTGAAGTTAACTGAAGTTCATTGATGAATTTTAAGTGTTGTTAAAGTGTTGTATTCTCTATGGACCTTAGTTAGGCAGCATATTTTAATAGCCTCATTTTCATTCATGGCTAATTAAATATGAAGTCTACCCTGACTGAGGTCCATTTCCCCTGAACAAGGGCCCAGCAGTTAGTCATTGTTTTTTTGTTTTGTTTGTTTTTTCTCCCCAATTTGGAACGCCCAATTCCCAATGTGCTCTAAATCCTCTTGGTGGCATAGTGGCACTCCTCAATCTGGGTGGCAGAGGACGAATCTCAGTTGCCTCCACGTCTGAGACCATCAATCCACGCATCTTATCACGTGACTTGTTGAGCGCGTTACCGCGGAGACGTAGCATGTGTGGAGACCTACGCTATTCTCTGTGGCATCCACGCACATCTCACCACACGCCCCACCGAAAGCGAGAACCACATTATAGAAACCATGAGGAGGTTACCCCATGTGACTCTACCCTCCCTAGCAACCAGGCCAATTTGGTTGCTTAGGAGACCTGGCTGGAGTCACTCAGCACGCCCTGGATTCGAACTCCAGGGGTGGTAGTCAGCGTCAATACTCGCTGAGCTACCCAGGTCCCCAGTCATTGTTTTTAGATTTTAACATGACATATGCAGACAAAACATTGCTCAAACATCATTGGATGAGATGATGGGATTTTCTCATAGACTGTGTCCACTCGATAACACACGCGCTCATATTGGAAGTGTTTGTCATCTGAGTATTTGCTGATGGCACAGAGTCACAGTAGCTGTGAGGCACGATTAATTAATTCTTATATCCTCGCCGCTTTACAATGAGATAAATGACAGCATGCTCATCCTGTTATCCTCCTCTCCATTCTGCTGTTTATAATTAAAATCGCTTCTCTTGCATAGAGCTGCAGAACTCTATCCGTGAGGCTCACACAAATGCCAAATAAGCCTCCCAGAGAGAGGAGCATTATAGGATGTTTGTACCTGCATGGGGTTGCGATAGCATGTTAATTAGTTTGAAAGGTGGCTGTACATTAATTACAGGCTTTTCGCTTAATGACCTAACTTCGAATAAAGAACAATCAGTGGCGATTGACTTAAGATCACCCCTTATGTAATAAATTAGTTGGGTTTGTTCTTTTAAACTGGTTTTAAAGTTACTCTTACTCCCCTTGGAGTTTTTAAATTAAAGTCCTGAGGCTACAGTAAGCGAGGAATTAACGTTGGGGAGAATTTTGTGGGTAAACTATTTGGTTACTTGAGCGATAAGTAGGGTTCAACATTAACTTTGTGCCACACCAGCCAATTGAAGGGGCCAGAAATAATTATTATTAAACAGGAACTGTATTTTGCATTATTTTGATTAAAAAACTAGAACTTTTGTCCCTATGGTAATGGGATTATTTAGCTGTTTTTCCTTGCATATTTGTGATAAACAACACTGGTCATTGTGTCACTTGCAACAACAGTCTCTGTAAAATCTGTCAGAAAAACATGAAGACAAATCGCAATTATGTTCCTCGCATTTTTGTTTTTGCTAGAAGACCTACAAGTCGCAACAAATGTTTTCTCTAGTAGACCGTTTGTATGCTTTTGAATTATTTACGTCACTTATGTCAGCAAGGGTTAGACTATCAATGTCTATGTGTTTGACTTAAACCATGTATTACGTTGCAGTTCCTAATAAAACTTTATCTAACAATCCATTGGCAAGTAATTAACATGTATAGCAAGTGTTAATTTTGGACCCTGACAATAAGTAGAGAACTTTGCTACACTTTGCTCATGTCTCATTGTGAGGATATCTTCACCACATTTCCATGTCTAATCTTGCTGTTTGTTTTTGTGGTCTGTGCCAGCGGTGGAGATGGAGAGAGAGGATGATTACGCTGACATCCTCATCTATGTGACTGGCTGTGTGCTCTTCATCCTCACCATGGTCATCATCATCCTGTGCCGTATGCGTATGAACACACAGAAGACTCTTCCCCCGCCGCCAGTGCAAAAACTGTCTAAATTCCCCCTCAAGAGACAGGTAACAGAAAGTAGATACAAGATTTGATCAATCCATTTCTCTTTTTCTCTTTCTGTTGGTCTTAATCAGTCTCTCTTCTCTGCTCACAGCATTACATTACCATGAATGCAGTATCTGCACAATTAATAGTGTTTTAATTAATTAGTGTTTGGACTGGTTGTGTCTTGGAATCACAATGTTTTATGTTTTTTTTTTTTTTTTTAAAGATTTTTATGGATAAATAGAAGTCTATGGTATGTCCCTATTTAGATAGCTTAGTAAATGTGTGTGTAAAGAAAGAGAGGGATGTCATAGATCTGATGCGTCAGAGGGATATTCATGCTCTCCCATGACTGTCAGTTTTGAGATCACATTTCACTCCCAGTGAAACTTCTGCTCTCTCTGTTGTTTTAAAGATTTTAAATTGCAGCAGCTGCAACTGAATTGACACACTGAAACACACTCACACAAACTCTCTCTCTTTCTTTTTGTCTCTCTAATATTTCAATCTCCCAATCTCAATTATTTTCTGCAATCAAAGTCTGAGATGCTCTTGTTTCACACGGGAATCAACTTGAGCTGCATAAACATGTCTCTTTTTCAAAACTGTGTGTATTTGGTGGATGACTGTATGTGTGTGTCTATTTTGAGCGCAGCATGGCAGTTAGTTCTGATTTTAGAAAATATTGAGATATCATTGTTAGACAGTTTGATCTGACTTGACTCTAGATGTTCTTCTTTAAAGAACTTCTTGATATTTTCTGTGCACCTGCTCTCTTTTCACACCATTGCTCTTGCTTTTACACTGGGTCATTTTCTGTTTCTCTTGCAGGGACAATAACATGCTGTTTTCATTCTTTACCCAAGCAGGTGTCCTTGGAATCTAATTCTTCCATGAATTCAAACACCCCATTGGTCAGGATTGCCCGCCTGTCATCCAGCGATGGACCGATGCTGCCCAACGTTTCTGAGCTCGAACTGCCTTCTGACCCCAAGTGGGAGTTTTCTCGTACAAAGTGAGTTACAAGCAGAAGTTAACATCAAAATTATCATCTCTAAGGTTTAAAATAATCAGACAATTTCAGTGTCTGTAGAGTTCTGTTCACTGCATTACATTTTTCCCTTGCTGATTGTAAGTGATGATTTGGTTTCAGACTAACACTGGGAAAACCGCTGGGAGAGGGCTGCTTTGGGCAGGTGGTGATGGCTGAAGCCATTGGGATTGACAAAGAGAAACCCAACAAACCTCTTACTGTTGCTGTCAAGATGCTCAAAGGTGGGTGTGTTAACATGCAGGACATACATTTGTTATAATTACACTAATTATAGAGGGATGTTCTTTGATGTATCTTTTTTTTTTTTTTTAATAATAAGTAATAGTTTTTCAGTTCAACATAAATTAAAAGCAGTACAACAAATACTATAATAATGTATAAATCCTTCTAAATTTTATATATATATATATATATATATATATATATATATATATATATATATATATATATAATTTATTTTTTTATTTTTTTAGCAAAAAATAATTTCTTATTTTGTTCTGTTAGCACATTCATTAATCTGAAACAACTGCTTTCTTTCAGATGATGGCACAGATAAGGACCTGTCGGACCTTGTGTCTGAAATGGAGATGATGAAGATGATGGGAAAACACAAGAACATCATCAACCTGCTGGGAGCATGTACACAAGATGGTCAGTGCACACTTGCATTCGGCACAATATACAGTATATTTCCTATAGACATGTAAAAGAGGTCTTGGTTTTTCTGACTGAATTGTGTGTGTCTGTGTGCATATAGGTCCTCTGTATGTGCTGGTGGAATATGCTTCTAAAGGGAATCTTAGGGAATACTTGCGTGCGAGACGGCCTCCTGGGATGGACTACTCATTTGACACCTGTAAGATCCCTAATGAAACTCTGACATTTAAAGACCTGGTGTCCTGTGCCTATCAAGTCGCCAGGGGTATGGAGTACCTGGCCTCAAAGAAGGTAATCCATTTTATACATCTTCCTAATGTTGTTCTTTATCTTAGTTTGTACACCTTTTTTTAATAGAAAAAAATGGAAAATGGTAATGACATATGTTTTATGAATGTGTATGATAACACTATAAGAATGGAGATGCAAGTTTAAATTTTCCAAATTTGTATGTCATCCTCCATATTTATCAGACTTCAGCGTAAAAGATGACTCTCCGTCTGTTTGTATTGCCAGTGTATCCATAGGGACCTAGCGGCCCGGAATGTTCTGGTTACCGAGGACAATATAATGAAGATCGCAGACTTCGGCCTGGCTAGAGACGTGCACAACATTGACTACTACAAGAAGACCACCAACGTAAGTCTACACTTAATATCAATCTCGGAATGCTTGAAGGATCGCGCTCTTAAGTGGCATTGGACCGAAGCAGAGGGGATGTGGTTACTTACTGTATTTTAAATGTCAACTTCATAGGTGTCCAATGAGTGCCAAGTTTAGGAACGTTTATGAGTAGATGTCATTAACAAATTAATTGTTGAATGATCCCTGGAGTTGGTGGGTACTGGCGTGAACTGGAATGGGAGTTGGAAACAATACTGTTTACCTGGCCCACTTCGTATCGTTGAAAATGGTGTTTGGAACAGTAAGGTGTTGTGACAGCGGCTTTTGATATGGGGTGTGGTTGGTGAAGAATGTAGGTTTCCGATGGGACATTTGGAGATTAGAGCGCATTAGGAAATAGAACGCTATCGGGTTTTTACCAACTTGGCCTACTGAAGTGTAGTTGAATTAGATAGGACAGTAAGAGATTAAGCTGCATGCCTGTTGATGTTCAATAGGTATCTGTGTGTCTTGTTTGGTCAGCACCACTATTGTTCTGATTGATCTGTGTCCTTTCAGGGTCGTCTGCCCGTCAAATGGATGGCACCAGAGGCGCTGTTCGACCGGGTCTACACGCACCAGAGCGATGTGTGAGTTTACATTGCCACGCATACCTCTTCTTTTTCCCCATCAGTCAATCTTTTCACTCCTTCATGCCATCTGTTCATATAGTCCATCAAGCGGTAAAGGAATGCAAGTGAACACTGTAACTCAGCACAATAGCATCAAAGCCAGCTGAGTGAGTGTGTGTGAGCCAGTTATTGCACAGTGTGTGTATATGCACAGCAGGATTTGATTAACATGTTTGTGTATTACACATCATCTCTCAATAGTCCGAATACACCTTTGTCACACACATATGTTGGTACCCGAAGCTGTTCTTTCCAATATGTTTAAATACACTTTAGTAACAGTTAGGCTGAGACAGCAGTAATAAAATAATATCATCTGCCTCTGCCTTTAGGCTGTACTTATGCTATGATATATGAGTCAGTAAGTCCTAATTCACTTGATCTGTTATATGTGTTGTCTGTAGTGTGTGTGAGCACAATGAGATTCAACTCTGACATAAAGCTAACGAACAGATAGTGAAATAATGACAAGCCAATTATTTAGCTAACTAAGAGTGTTTGTGTGTGTGTGGCTGGCTAGCATTAGCTGGCTCATAGCTCCTGTTGTCTCTTAGTGTGGCTAATATGATTAGCAGTGCTCAGTGGTGGCGTGGGAGGAATGGGGCCAAACAAAAGAGCCCTGAGTTAACAGAGCAGCTTGTGATAACACACACCCACATACACTCGCTAGTTTAATAGACTCACGTCTCATATCACATACTTTATGAGCTTCAGTGAGAACCAACAAAACTGCATGCTCACATCTGCCAAGTATCTACTCCCCAGAGAGAGAGAGACAGGAAAAGTGAGAGACAGACAGATAGAGAGGGCAAGAGAGGGATAGTGAAAGTATTGTTACTCCACATTAAACTATTTCTAGCAGAACGGACATACAGTATATACAGTTTCCATGTTGAAAATTAATGCTGGTGTGTTGATGTACCCAGCACACTTGTTAAATCGCTTCAAGGAATATTCCGAATACGATACAAGTTAAGATCAATCGACAGCCTTTCGTAATATTGATTACCATAAAAAAAATTTTTTTTAAAAGAATATAGTATACAGTATAAAGTATATATAAACACCGCTAACCTCAGTCTAATAACAGTCTTTCCAGCATCCCTCCACCACCCCATCTCCATCCTCAATCTTTTGTTCCTGCCCTATAACTTCCTCTAAATATTAACTAGTCCCTTAGGGGGGTAAATTTAGAGGTCAAGTCAGCCTCATCCTTGAGCCCATCCTTTGTGGATGCCAAGCCACATAAGTTTACCCTCTACCAATCAAAGATTATATGGACACGCGACCTCATGAAATAAGGAACAAGACAAAATTATTTTTTGTAGTAATAAACATTATCCAACAGATGATGTTGATTAATGCGTAACTTGTATTGAACCTGGAACATTCCTTTAACCAAACAAGCCTCCCTTTGTCAAATTAGTTTCATCAGAAAGATTAACCAGAATTTTTGCTGGTGAATAGCATGGCTATGCTAATCCACCAGTTAGACTAGCACCAGACCTGCATACACCGACTTGGACTAGTATGGAAATTCATGCTTGGTCCTAGCTGGTCTTTTCAGGAGGCATCATAGGTCTACTTTCATTTTGTATCATATACGTCTGATTGTCGTCCCATATTTGCTCTAAACTTTGACATCTCTTTCATCTCAGGTGGTCTTACGGTGTGTTGTTGTGGGAGATTTTCACACTGGGTGGTTCACCGTACCCAGGTATCCCAGTGGAGGAGCTCTTTAAACTGCTGAAAGAGGGCCATCGAATGGACAAACCTGCCAACTGCACTCATGAACTGTACGCTCATGGTTTTCTTTGGACATTCACCTCAAATACACTTGCACTTTAAGGGCGTTTTCACAACTAGTTCATTTAAGCACTCCAAACGGTCTCAGAGCAATATAACATGTAAATGTGAACAACCCAAATGATCTCAGATCCCACTAAAAGGTCCCACAAATGAATTGTACTCAGACAACATCAGGTTGTTTGTGTTTGGTTTGTTTGTGAGTCCATTTGTAATTCAGTTGATTCGTGCTATGTGAAGGCAAAGAGGTACAAGTCTGCTTGCATTTTGTTATGACTTAAGCACCTCGAGGCTTGCCATACATAGCTATATCACATAATCGTCTGATCAAGATAATTTCATCTAACCACGATTATTGTGAACTTTAAATCCAATCACATTTTACTGTCTAAATAATGGAAATTTTAAGCAAACAGAAATATCATGATTACCATGACAGCGTTGTCATTTTCCAGTTTTGTCATATTGTCTGAGCATTCCAAATCAATGGTGGACCGCAGCTTCTGAAGAGCAGGTGAAGATGAACCATTTTGAAGCGCTGTGATGCGCGTACAGAGGTTAGCACCCAGCTCCCGTGAAGCTCAAGCGAGGATTTTGATAGTAAACGCAAAGCACTCCGTTTCACTTTAATGTTTGAAAAATGGAAAATGTTTTGGATTCATTCATACACGCAGTGTTAATGACGCACAGGAGGAGACACCCGCTTACTTTATTCCTGAGGAGATGATAAAATGAAAAAACATATTTTCAAATACACATAGAATCTCAAATGTTTTCCTTCTTGCGAAATAAGGGTTCATGGGTTTAATCAGAGAGCCTTAACATAACGTGTGAAAGTGAAGAATTTAGAACAGAAATATATTACTATTGCATAATATAATATAATAGATTATATTATATTATATTAGAATAGGGTTGTCTGGGTTTTGTTGAAAATGGTGTAAATGTAAAGTTGACCAAAAAGAAAGACTTATTTTAAGTTTTTGGAAATATTTTAACATTTAAATATGATTTTTCATGTCATTCTATCCCTGTGTAATATTTTAAGTTTGTAAATCCATAAAGGAAATTATATAGCCCTATTTTATCATATTATTCCAAGTTTAATATGAATAAATTACTACTTAAATTGAATGTGGATTAAGCACACGTACACCTTGAGAAGTATGACAATTTATTATCATATTCACAATTTGAAAACAGTCATTATTTTTGCAGTTCTGCTTGAAAACACTAGTGGTGCAGAAATGACACGCTTCACCTTTAATATATATCTTAAAATAAAGCTACACATTGTTTGATGGTGTATAATTAAATTACGTATTAAACACTTCAGATCATGGACACATGACAATAAAGCATGTAGTAAATAAATTTTTTCTGTTTTATCATGTGATTTGTGCAGGTATATGATTATGCGAGAGTGCTGGCATGCTGTTCCTTCCCAAAGGCCAACGTTCAGACAGCTGGTGGAGGATCACGACAGAGTTCTTTCCATTACTTCCACTGACGTAAGAGCTCTTGTGCAATCAAACCAAACACCTCCACTGTTATACATGTATCCATTGCACCCAATTCTGATGTGTGTGTTTGTGTGCACATGATCATTTTAGGAGTATCTGGACCTGTCGGTACCATTCGAGCAGTACTCTCCTACCTGTCCAGACTCCAATAGCACCTGTTCTTCTGGAGATGACTCTGTGTTTGCTCACGACCTCCTACCTGATGAGCCCTGCCTCCCTAAACATCACCACAGCAATGGGGTCATACGAACATAGGCGCCCTAGAAAGGAGTGGTGCAATAAGGGCCATGGGGATCTCAACCTTTCTGAGCGTTGTACTGGGCCAGTCTCCATGTAGATCCGGCACCAGTGTGGCTCTCATGAAACGATGAACGAGCAGCTTCAGAGGTCCAACAGTTTGCAGGTCTGAAGGATGGATTGTGCTCCTCTTTTGGGACCTCCTTTTCTTCCAAATCATTATTCAGCTTTTTGTCTTCAAAAAGAGAATTCCTATTTTTGTATTCGGCCAGTTTCGTTTTACCTTTGCGCTACACAGTCTGAAGAGTTAAACCATTCCGTGCCTACCAAAAAACAAACAACAAACAGAGACAAATTGTTGGACAGGAAACAAAAAGAATGGACAAATACTGTGTTACTGTGTCACAGCACAGTTCTAAAGTGGCATTCACAGTTTGTCCTGTCATACTTGTGAATTCTCATCATGCTTAAAGATGCAGCAATATCTGACTGGAGTGAAAATTGAACCCATGGCCAGTCTCTTCTCTCCACTCCGTTATTTTCTCACAAAGAACTTTTTTCATCCTTTTTTTTTTTTTTATGAGAAAGATTAGAAAAGAGAGAAAGTTCTCCTAGATGTGAGATTTGATTAGAAATATAACTATGTGCTTTGTATGTATCTTTAAAAAGTTTTTATTGTAAATATATAGATATGAAAATGTATCATATTGCAGTAAGTAGCAGTGTACTTTTGAAAAATCATGAAATAATCTAGGAACAATGCGTTGCAAGTGAGCATACACTGTTGAGATCATGTAAACATTTAATCTTAAAAAAGCAAAGCAAAAGTTTTATTTGAATTAACATGTATATTTGTAAAGCTATTTATAGAATTAAGGTTTTTAAATGGTTTTAAGGTCTAAACTTTAGTCCGGGTTTTGATACTGTTATCAAAGGGTTTCTTCTTGAGATTAAAATTTTTGTAAGTTATTTACCACGGAAGTGCAAGATTTTTTTTTTTTTTCAACCGGTGGGTTGTACTTTATTTTTGCTCCTATTCTTCTTCCATCTCTTTGTTTACAGAGACAAGAATGTATAAAATAAATTAATTGGCAATATCAGCAGAGTAAATCGATGAAAAAGAACATGAAATAAGTATGGCAAATGTTGCTTTGCCCAGTATTAAAATACATGATTAAATGACCACAAGTGCTGTTCCTCTTGAGGATGAAAGTGGACTACTTTTCACAAATTTTTGTATATTGCAAAAAAATTCTCCACATTTGGGCTTCCATTCATGTTATTTCTAGACACATACTGTAAACAGTTCACTATTGTATTAGAAAAGTATTGGTCTTCTTTGAGGAATGGTGCTGTGGTCCTTTTAAACTAACTCTATGATATGAAGGAATGCTATGTGGTTAAAACCTACAATGGCATAAATTGTAATAGTAATTGCTATATGGTGAAACCATATTATGAAAGTTTATTGTAAGGATGCTCTTATTTGCTCTTTTGCTAAATAAAAAAATTTATAATGTTAGCATTTTTTAAGGTAATCCTCTGGGTCGGTATGATTGCAAAGTGCCAAAATCTTAAACTTGCTCTCTGAGTTTTATGTTAATGAGTACAGAACCTTTATTGCTATTCAATTCTAGCGTGCATGCTTGTCAGATGAGTGTCTGTGGCCCCAGCGAATCTAAGCAAAAGCATTGTGGGATAGCTTGGTCATGTCTCAGGGTGTCCTTAGACAGTTGCATTCAAGCAGAAAGCTGGCAATAATATATAATGGGAATGAAAAAGAGGAGACAGTAGGATGATTCGCTTGCTGCTAAAATGCGACAACTGTAGATTTGATACAAAATGACTGTAAAGAGTGAAGCGGTCTCTCCCTCCTTCTGCAAACCATTGAATTTTTTGTACTTGTCAAGTGCCTACAAGGGAGTTGAGTGGCTGAAAATTGTGACATGGTCTGAATGTACAGCTACATTTATAAAAGATATAAGCAGGGTGTTTCTAAAAATTATAAACAAATTATTTGTTAGGCATTTTGTTACCTTAAAGGGACAGTTCACCCAAAAAATTAAAATTGTCATCACTCACCCTCATGTTGTTCCAAACCCTGGAGACTTTCTTTTATGGAACACAAAAAGAGATGTTAGGTAGAATGTTAGCCTCAGTCACCATTCACTTTCATTGCATTGTTTTTCCATACAATCTAAGTGGATGGGTTTCGAATCAAGCCAAATGTGTGGAAGAAGTGAAGGAGAGTAAATGATGACAGAATTTTCATTTTTGGGTACACTGACCCTTTAATTCTCAGACTGGATTTTCATACATGTGGATGATATTGTCTTCTTCTTCAGCTGAGGGACATCAAGTTCTGGATACAGTGTTTTGCAGTTTGTCCACTATGTGTGTATGGAATTTTTTGTTTACTGTTTGGTGTGGGATGGCAAGGCAAGTGTTCAGTCTTGGCTTTCTCTTTTGTACAACTTATAACCTCTGGCTCACCTCTTTTTCCCCTTTGTGTCCTCTACTCTACTACTGATCAATTACTTGCATTGTTTCAAACATATCAAAACAATGTTGCTGGTCCTTTTTCCTACTCAATGAAAAATCTACATTATTTATTTCCTTGTATTTATGTTTTATTTTATTTGTTTTTTTGTCTTTATCCTTTAAAAGTCCATTTATTTTCATGACCTTAATGTTTATTTTATTCAAATGGATGGCATTCCTTGATGCTTGTGTATTTTAGGATGGAGGTAGAGCCATGATGCATTTAGGGGTTGAAGAAGGTTTTCTTTAATGTTTACATGAACTTCCATACAGTTTTCAAGGACAATGTTTTTCCCAGCACTTTTAAAGTGGCTGGATGATAAGCAATACTGGTGTGATGTCAACACTTTCATTCATTTTACACTGACATGTTTCTTTTTTTTTTTTTTTCTTAAGCTCTATTTGATAGTGCCATTCAGCTCTTATTAGAATTAAAATATTAAGTTATAGATTTAAATTTGCAAATGATTGGTATATGTTGAGTAGATTATATCTAGGTTTATGTGTTTCTTGTTTTAATAGGGATGAAAGCTTCTTTACAATTTTTCTTACAAAAATAATTGCATTGCATTCCAGGTAGATTTATTTTTCTTCATGTGGTGAGGTTATATGTTTGCAGAATTAAAGTACCCAAGTCATTCAACCTACATTTTCATCACTCTCTGTGTAACAAAAGAATGGAATAGTTTCTAACAGTGTTTAATAAGTTTTGTTTATTATTTTATTTTTCATATCTCTGTATCTCTGAAACATTCCGTTCTATTTCAGTTGTGCCCCATACCAGCTGTTAAACCTCTTTACACTCTTATCAGTCTGTGCCTGACGGAATTATGCTGTCAATCAAAACGTTTTCAATAAACACAACAAAATGAGCAGCCACTTGTCACCTTTTTCTAAAATATTATTATAACATAATTGAAATGAAATTAGGCCTAAATCATTCTACTGTAAAGAGAATAATGTAAAGAGAACACATTATGAAAACCCAGATTACTCATGCTGAATCCTGAAAAATATGGTACCGGTTTGGCTTTTTACATCTTACATTGGACATCAAGTGGCAGCCCAACACAGTACCAAATGTAACCTGTATTTAATGTAGTCTTGTCCATATTTTCATAGTTTTGTTCATGGTTTTCAAGGATGAGAGTATGTCACGTAACATGCCCATGTGCAACATGATCATTTGTGAAATCAGCATGTTGCTTCTTAAAGTTCATATACCCTGAAATCGACCCCATTCAGCCAAATTACTGATTAGCGGCATCCCTCATCAGACATTTTTGCATCAATTCCAGTGTGTTAATTTCCCTCTAGCCGACTGATAGGAACCAGGAACTTGTAGGAACCAGGAAATAATTCACATATACAATGGTGAGCAGTGTTGGGTAAGTTACTCAAAACAACTTTTGTAAATGTTGACAAGCCTATTTATTTTGCAAATCAAACCATGCACTATACAGTAGTTATGTACATTTTATAATCTGCATTTTTGTTCTGCTGAACCCTATTAGAATAGATCTGCGACTGCAATTTTTGGCTCACAAACCACTCTAAAAATGTTCTGAATAAAAATTACCCCAGACACTTTCATAAGTTTTAGAATAGGGAAAACTGTCACACAAAACTGATTTTTTTGTTTTTTTGTTTGCTAGAGTCCTCTATGTTCTCCAGAGTCGAAAGACTAAAATATGTCCTGAAGGGGAACATCCTGTCTCCCTGAGGCACTTCCCCAGATCTCTGAAGAGATTCATTCATTCAGAGTTTGTGTGTGTGTGTGTGTGTACATGTTTACATTTGTGGGGACCAAATATCCCAACAAGGATGGTAATACCTGAGATCACCTACCTTGTGGGGCCCAGCCAGCGGTCCCCACAAGGGAAATGGCTTATTAAACGTACTAAACAATGTTTTTTTGAAAATATAAAAATGCAAAAAGTTTTCTGTGAGGGTTAGGTTTAGGGGATAGAAATTATCGTTAGATCTGTATAAAACCCAAAAATGCATGGAAGTCTATGGAGAGTCCCCACAATGATATAAAAACAAGTTTGTGTGTGTGCGTGTGCGTATGTGCGTGCGTGTGTGTGTGTGTGGACTTTACTCTGCAGCTGAAGAGGTTCTTTCACAAATGTGTATGAGCTGTGTTTGTGAGAGCCAATTCTAAATTGGTGTGTCTGATTCAGAGCTGTGTTTACTCAGGGGGGCTTTGCATCCCTCATTCCTTTACACCTGCTTTTTTCATTCTTTCTCTCTCTCAGAGTTTTCTGTCTTCCACAGGACTCTCGTTTGTCCACATCATGTTATCCTTCTCACGTTATGTCTGTCACATGATTACCATGCCATCCCACTGTTCAGTAGTCTGTGTGTATAATTGCTCACACTGTTAATTGAAAATCAGTCATTTCACATCTGAGTCAGACTCTTCAAAATTAGGTTTTATCATAGATCTGTAAACTTTCCGAAGCTCAGTCCCTATATTATAAAGTGCTTTACTAACTTTTGGTTATATTTCTGCATGCTGAAGGCAACTTCAATGAGCATATTTGTTTATTTATAAATGTGTAATATGTTTGGTCACACAATGGCACCAGTGTGATGCTGATGTCATTCTAAAGAGGACTGAAGGAATTAGCTGTGGACTGCCGTGGGGGCAGCTTGCTCTGCTTGCTCTGCTTGCTCTGGCAACAGCATCTGTGGCATGCTGTCAATTACGTCTGCTTTTGATTACTTTATACTTGTCCCTCAGGAAAAATGCATGTATAGTAATGCACTTAGAATATAAACCTATGGGGAAAGTGCAACAGAGGGTATTATATAAGCAGAAATGTGGCGCTCATATTTTGTTTTATATTTCTGCAGTGAAAAAAAATATTATTTTGATCTGATTTGAAGTTATCTAAATTGTCCTTTTGAAGTAGGACTACTTTTCTAGGTAAATGAACCTCAGGTTATAATTTTTCTATCAGTTTTCTATACATATACAATTCCTGTGGATTGACTTTGCTCCATGTAAAAAGTGCTTCACGGATAGTTACGCCAAATCCCTACCTGATATCCTTGTGTTGATGTAATGTAAAGTCACTGGAGTTACCACATTTTCATGACATGTTTGGTATAGGGTAAAGCTGGTATTTAAAAAAGAAAAGGCTACAAATGCTGTCATTAGAGCTTATACTGTTTCTTTGTTTCTGTTTTTTTCATAGAATATTCCTTTCTACTAGTTCTATTAGTGTCTCGTTATTTGTTTTGGTGATAAAGTGTTGTCAACTCAGCTTTATGGTAAGAGACACTGTCCATGTGTTCTGTTCTTCTACTTTTATGTACAGGTAGGACAAGCAATTCAAAATCTACTGAAATGCATCACAGATCAGTCTGGTGCTGTAGGAGTGTTGCAAGTTATTCTGAACTCTAAAGTAGTTCCATTCCACAACTGCGCACATTGATTGTGTTTAAACACAGATATTGTGTTTAAAACCATAATGGTGGATGGCTCACAGGGCTTTACAATATCACTAATGCAAAAAGTATGTGTGTGTATTAGAGTTGATGATAGGCTACAAGATAACTGTGGGTACCTGGCACTCCATACTGCAATATTCTCATCATGACTGGATTCCTAAGTATTCATAGCATGGATATACCAGTGTAAATTCCTGTATAAAGTACTGTGCAAAAGTTTTAGGCACTGGTGAAAAATGTTACATAGTGAGGATGTCTTCAAACATTTGGCCATTAATAGTTTTTATTTATCAGTTAACACCATACAAAGTTCAGTACACATAAAAAGCTAAATCAATATTTGTTGTGACAACCTTTGCCTTCAAAACAGCACCAATTCTCCTAGGTACACTACTGTTCAAAAGTTTAGGGTCACTTACTCGTTCTTTATTTTATTTTTATTTATAAAAACCATAGGCATTATTAGTTTCCACTCTTCTGCGAAGGCTTTCCACTAGAGTTTGGTATACAGCTTACAGGATTTGCACCTCTTCAGATACAAAAGCATCGCTGAGGTCAGGCACTGATGCCCCTGTCAGCGCTCAGTAGGGTTCAGGTCTTGGCTTTGTGCAGATCTTCCACACCAGACTAAGAATACCACTCTACTGGTTGTAACAGTCACATGTAAACATTGCTCGCGCTCACGCTCGTATACACACTCCAAAGGGATGCGAGAGAGCGAGCATCGGCCAAAACAATGACGTAATGTACAAAGAGACTGAACGTGATTCACCGGCATTATGCTGACAGATGAGGTAGCATAATTAGAATTACACAGTTCTGATTGTTTTACTACAAACTTTGAGAATGTATATTATATTTGACTCTCCAGTGCTGGAACAGGGCTAAAATAAAGTGTGGATACAGGTCTGACTATGCGAGACTGTAGTTTGAAGTAATCACTTTTCTTTGCATGATACAGTACATTGACTGCATTTATATGATAGCCTATGTCGGCGTTAGCTAGCTAGCCAGCTTTATCAATAGCTGTTAGCTAAATCTGGTGAATGATGACAGTAGCTGTTTATAAAATAGACTGTACATAATAAATATGTTGACACAATTCAGTACTGATGTGATTCCATCATAACTGTCATTTTGATATGTCGATATGCTATTGTTTTATAATAAAAGAATGTATATATTTTCTGTATAACCAAGTTAGGTTACACTAATGAATGGGTCTTTTTGCATTATCTTGAATATTGTCTAGCATTCATTTCATGTGTTATTGTAGTTTACTTTGCTGAATAATTACAGATGAACATTGTTTATGACAGTTACTGTGCAGGCAAAATCAAGTTAGCTAAAATTACACAGATCAATCCTTATGGCACTATATTTCACATGCTTTGCAGTTATGTAAGCTTACCTGTCCAATAAGAAGAACGCCAATTCAGGGTCGGTTTTGATCCCCAAAACCGAATGAAGTTCCCTCCAGGAATCAAATGCCCTGCCGATGTTCACTCTAGTTTTCGCTCGACCACGATCATGTTCCCGCTTAGTCAGATGGGATTCAGTAGATAATCCAAACTCAGAGTTTGTGTAGAAGCCAGACGTTTGCTGGATTCCATCTCTTAGATAACGTTACCTAGTGTTTCAGACTGTTTGTTGTCGCTGTTGAATAGCGGAAGAGAAGCACTGAGGCAAGGCTCTTGGAAGTGCGCATAAACGTCACATCCTTTGGATTTTCCCAGCAAAACCGACCCGCTCCCTTCGCATGAAAATCAGTCTACAGGCTTTAATATGCAACCTAGGAAGTCCAGGAAGGGCTCATTTTTTAAGTTGCATTACAAGCCATTCACACATTGGCAAAAAAAAGTCAAACGTTACATGAAAATTGTTACATACTGCACCTTTAATTAAAAGGGGGTGTCCTCATACTTTTAGCCATATGAGGACACCTAAGTGTCCTTGTTATTAGCAGATCAATCATGTTGATTTCAGACCTCACGGGGTCACATAATGAGAAGCTGAACTTTCCTTTCTTTTGGAAATAAAAGATTTCATTGAACTATGAAAACTTTGAACTTGTTCTTGCATGTCTCATGACCAAACGTCAATGAGAACCATTGAGGTTTGATGTAATTGATATGTCGCCAACTCGCCATACTTAATTTGTGCTCTGTTTATAGAAGTTACATGTACACCAATTATTCTGAATATTGCAATAATCAGAGTATAAGGAATAATCCGATTAAGATATTAACATGATTTGAGCAAACCTATAAGCGCTAAATCTGTTTATAAACTAAAACACACTGTGCGCAGCATGATGGAAGCCCGCAGGGCACAGCGTCCTGAGCACAGCAATGGTGTCCTCTCTTCTCTAGCTTCTCCAAGACTTTCTGCCCTGTGACTATACAAGAACTGTAATACTGTGATTTTCTGCATATTTCATTTTATTCTGGGAAGGGGCCATTCATTCAGGTACGAGAGAACCATCTGAACACGTTTAACCACTGACCAAACTTCACTTGTTTTTAAGGTAGGCAATGTTTTAACTGTGTCAAACATTAACACAATGTAGTTTGACATATATGTGGGGATATCTTGTTTAATTGCTACTACATGTCTAAAACAAACTTTTTAAAATACCTTAGAAAGATACAATGCCAAAAGTGACAGAAATTAATGGGGGCAAAATGCTACCGAAATTACAAAAATTTAAAATATGGAGGCAAAAAATGCCCACGCAATGAGTTCCCCTGTTTTATTAAAAATATCTGATATAGTTACAATTACATACATTGCGATCTACTTCTGACTTTTCACTGAACATTATTTTTTTGTCCCGCTGCCCATTTCCTCGCACCATTACGTGCACAGACGGTTTAGTATTGTACTCCCACGTTAAATTCCATAACCGTTCACCCTCTTGTTCAAAATAAACTGTCCTAGCGGGTAACACTCTCGCTTACGGTGCTGTACTGTACTTCCCTGCCCTGTCTCACCTGCTAGAGGCCAAAAGTGCACAAGGGATGGATGTTATATCAAGAAGGTATGAGAAATCACAAAACATAATGTAACCAAATGCTACAATTTACTAATAATAATATCTCAATATGTTAAATAACCATAATGTTAATTAATACTTTATTATTACAACTGTAATACAATAATACATATACAGAACAACCACTTTTAGTGTTTAAATCAATCATATCTCTCATTAAACACTGTGTGAAATGTTTATTTTTGCCTTATTTTATTCAGCTGGCATGTAGGAGTTGATAACAGTTCACTTAATAATTTAATTCCATATCTGGATAATTGCTGTAATATCATAAAGGATAAATTTCCTCCTCTATAATATTGCATTATATTAGTTTTGTACAGTATGTTAACTTAATAGCCAAAATACTTGGACATACATGAATGAGAATAAACCTGAAATAGGAATTTGTTTCAGTCACAATGCACATTATGTAGTTTAGAGATGATTTAGAGACATTTAGAATTGTACAAATGGCCATTTCTATTTAAATTAATGTTGTATTCTTAAAATGTTCTGTTTGTCCAAGAATCCTCTTGCAGCAATGCAGGTCTTTGGCATTTAGAAGCTGCTAGTTTAGGACCTGTGAGGAGTCTGTTTCTCAAACTAGAGACTGTGATTTACTTGTCTTTTTGTTGTGCATTTGGGCCGTCCACTTCCCTCTCTATCCTGGTTAGAGATTCTTTTTTCAAAACCGTAATGCATGGAATAGCCTTCATCTCTCTAAAAGAATAGACTTTAGGAGAAAATAGAATTTCAGGAGAAATGTGTTTCTTTTTGCTTATTTTTAAAACCAAAATTTGCCTTGCAAGTGTTGAGCAACTTGTAAGAACTCAATACCTCAGCAAATGGGGAAAACCCCAACTATATTGTGATTTCCGCATGGTAGCACAACCATTTTCAATTGTTCTAATTATAAGAACATTTTCTTGATTACCAAATTAGCACTTTAGAATGCTTTTATAAGGAATAGGTGACACTGGTTGCTCTGTCTGTTTTGATTCACTTAAAAGAATCAGTACATAATAGTAATTTGTTTGTGAATCAGAATTCATGCACTGGATATTGTTGTGTTCTGCCCGCAAGAACAAACTCAATAGAAAGATATGTTTCCTTGCCATTATTTTGCAGTATATTAGTTGCTGCTGTTTATCACTGTATATTGATTTAGTTATATAAGATATTTTCTAGTTTATTATTGTGTATCATCTTAGGTGTACATTTTGTTGAATTTAATACCTTTGTTAAACCCTTTATGAAAATTGTAGTAAAGCCATGGTTTTGCCATAGTAATATTCTATTAGCCATGACTGTATAACCATGTTTTTGTAAGAAATCTTGGTTTTACTATACTGTAGACATCATGACTGCAGTATCCATGTTTGTTTATTTGTTATTTTATTTTATTATTGTTTTTACTATGGTTATAATACAAATAACATGGTTAAACTTTGGTTACTGTTACTGTAAATGTCAGACAATATTATTGAATTCTGAAATCAGATCTGATAAATCAAGACTTTCTTTTAAATTTCTCTTTTTGTGTTCCACAGTAGAAAAAGTGTCATACTGGTTTGGAATGATATGAGTAAATAACGAAATAATAAAAATTTTTGGGTGAACTATACCTTTAACATACAAAGGCAGTTACATAGAAGTCTTAAAGGCACAGCTGCAAAAACGGGTGGTTAAATTCAAATAGAGGGCGAAAATTACATGACAAGCTAAATTATAACTGTTTGGGCACAAAAAAAAAAGAAAAAGAAAACTGGAAAAAAGATAAAATGAAAAAAAAATAATAATGTCTTTAAATACTGCCCCGTATTAAAATTTAAAAATAAAAAAAATTGACCATAATGTTCCTGTAACTTTGACTTTTGAGTTGTGCAGGGATGATTATGGCTCCCTGTACCCACTGTTGGCCTGTGTCAACACACCAAATATTTTTCTGACCAAAGAAAGACTCCAAAATGCCAAGTGCATAAACAGACCTAAAAACAGAGTATGCAGGAAATCTCCTCCCGACTTCACTTAATTCACTTAATTTGTGTATTATATGTGTTTGCTGGTCTCATGTCGTGCCAAACCTTTCTGTAATTGTTGCTGGTTGAGTGTGTGTAGTGGAGAGTTGTGGCATGCAGTATGCACTAATGTACACATGTACACTCATAGAGTGGTTTGAGGTATGCAGAGTTTGGGAGGCCTGAGCATAATTAATACCTTCAGTGTGGTTACAGAAAAGGCGGAGTCACAGACTTTATTTTTTGCTAAATTTAATAAAGAAAAAACATGTTTTCATGTTCATGTGTGTTCCTGGCTGGCACTGTGCTCTGACCAGACAAGCTGTTTACCGTTAGTCTGTGGCGTTGGACGGGAGAGCAGCGACATTTCTTAGTCCTTATTAAAAAGCTACTGCAGATACTGACACTTATGACGCACAGAGTGAAAGTGAGAAAAGGGGGAGAACGATAGGGCGGAGAAAAAAATGACAAGAAAGTGAGAAGGAGAGGTTGAGAGAGGAGAGATGTGTCAAACACAGCGTCAGTGTGGAGTCTCCTTTGACAAGTGGCTGAACTCCAGTGTGAATCTGGCTAGGGTGAGGGACTCCCCACCGAACTAACAGAACAGTGTGTTTACAGTGAAAAACCTGCCATGATGTGCTCCAGAAAAGCTGAACGAGTTTGAACGCCAGCACAGCACAATGTGAACTTTGTGTTCTGAACAGTAAAGATGAGTAAGACTCTAATGAAGACACTGTAGGCAGAATTATTCTGATTCATTACCTTTTGGTTTGAACAGTGGCCTCAAAAAGTGTTTAGACACTTAAGCTATTAAAATGTATGAATGTGTTTAGACACTTTGCATTTTATAACAAAACATCAAAACAATGCCATTTATTTTTAAATAAAGATAGCGGAATATACTGTATTTCACAAAAAGAAGTTTGTTAGGTTTCAATTTATTCAACAATACATATATTATTCAAAATTAAGAATAGGGCACATTTAAATATGAGGATGCTCAAGACTACATGTAAAACATCAGCTAATGTGACATTAAAATGTGTTATCAATGATTCTATGAGTAGAATTCAAACAAGATCAGTAAAAGAAGATGAATTAAAGGAATAGTTCACCCAAAAATTAAAATTCTTTCATTATTCACTTACCCTGATGCCATCCCAGATTTGTATGATCAGCAGAACAAAAATTACGATTTTTAGAATAATGTTGAAGCTGTTGGTCCTTATATTGTAAGTAAACGGATGCCATTAAATGTAAACGGATGCCATTAAATTTAAAAGTAATCCACACAACTCAGTCGATCAATTAATGTCTTCTGAAGCAAACCGATAGGTTGGTGTAAGAAACAAAACGATAATTAAAAGTTTTTAACTCTGCCCAGCGCTGTATTTCTTTTTGAAATGGACTAACTCTCGCATGACGTTCATTCCTCTGTTGTATATAAAGCTCTTCCGACTTCTCACCTTTACGCGCCATAGCGCTTACATCACTGATGCATCGACTGCTGGCAGGAAGTGATTTTTTAAAATTAATAAAGTTTTAATTATCGATTTGTTTCTTACACCAACCTATCGATTTGCTTCAGAAGACATTAACTGATCAACTGGAGTCATGTGGATTACTCTTATGCTGCCTAAATATGCCTTTTGGACTGTCAAATAGCCAGCAGCCTGATGACATCCGTTTACTTACATTATAAGGACCTACAGAGCTTCAACATTTTTCTAAAAATCTTAATTTGTGTTCTGCTGAAGAAAGACAGTCATACACATCTGGAATGGCATCAGGGTAAGTGAATAATGAGAGAATTTTCATTTTTGGGTGAACTATTCCTTTAACTACTCGATGGTGATTTAAAGTAATATATGCAGTAGATAATGTGTAATTTAGCATGTTTACCTTTTGCATTCATGGTGCTATTGTGCTAAAACGCAATACACTATCATAATATTAGCAATTACACCCTGTTTTTGTGATTTACGATGACACTGGTACTACTGCAAAGATGGGTGTATAAAAGAATGTTAATGGACAGAATACAGACAAAAGAATGATTATAGTCATATCTTATTTGTGCAGATGTGTGAATGGCTTTCGGCAGCAGAAGGCTCATAAGTGAAGCAGCATATCAAGCAACAGAGTGAATGGGCACTTAAGAGCATTAAGAGTAGATTTTATTTCTTTTGCAGAGTAATTAAACAAACAAATTGCATGACATATTCTGGGAAAATGTCTTTACATGAACGATCGTACAGAGGTAAATTTGCACCAGCTCGGTAATAACTCTGCACGCCGGTGTGTTCATGTCGTCTGATCTTAACTGACTTAACGGAATTAGCTGTTGGCCTCAAAGTAGGTGGAGCTTTGATGACATGGACCAATGTTAGTAAAAAGATGTTTAGCAGCCAGAAAGAAGTTTTCCTGAAAGTTTGCCCTGTCGACCTGTTATGAACCACCAAAACAAAATCAAAACACCTTTGTTTTGGCAGATATGTGGTTGACTTATATCATCTACTTGTAATGACCTTTTGACTAGTTGGTTAAAAGTAATTGTAAAAATGACAAGGAAAAGTGATGATAGTTCTGAGAATTCAGATGCAACTTTATATAAAGTAAGTCATTTTAAATTGTGACTTAAAGGGATAGTTCACCCAAAAATGAAAAGCCTTTCATCATTTACTCATCCTCATGCCATCCCAGATGTGTATGACTTTCTTTTGTTCTGTAGAACACAAAGATTTTTAGAAGAATATTTCAGCTCTGTAGGTCCATACAAGTGAATGGGTGCCAAAATTCTGACACTTCAAAAATCATATTAAGGCATCAGAAAAGTAATCAATACGACTACAGTGTTTTAATGCATATCCTCAGAAGTGATATGATAGGTGTGGGTGAAACAGATCAATATTTTTTGCTAGAATGTCTTTTTGCTAGAAATTCAACCTGTCCAGTGGGGGCAATATGCATGAAGAATGTGAATCACCAAAAACACAAGAAAAAGAGAATATATAATAAAAAAGGACTTAAATATTGATCTGTTTCTCACCCACACCTATCATATCACTCCTAAAGATATCAATTTAACCACTGGAGCCTTATGGATTACTTTAATGCTGACATATATGATTTTTGGAGCTTCAATTTTGGCACCCATTCACTTGCATTGTATGGACAAACAGAGCTGAGATATTCTTCTAAAAATCTTCATTTGAGTTCAGCAGATGAAAGAAAGTCAAACACATCTAGGATGTCATGAGGGTGAGTAAATGATGAGATAATTTTCATTTTTGGGTGAACTTTCCCTTTAAGTGTCCAAAAGTGTCCAGATACTTTTTGGGGTCACTGTATGTGCGTGTGTGCATGAAGGCATGTGTACAGTATATCTCAGACATAGATTTAGGATAATCATATGTGGTGATAAGATAATTCTTATTTCTACCCTTTCTGACTGTAGAGGTTTTGTGGCAGCATTTTTGGCATCCTCAAATCCTTCATATTCCAGATGTTTCCACAGAAAAATGCATTCTGTGTGAAAGCTTTTGGCTGCTTCATGCACAAGCTCTGGAACACAAGACCAAAATGTTTGAGGAAAGCAGGCACTGCGGACACTTTCAAAGAGTTGCTCAAATGTACCTTTTTATGCTTGTCTTCAAAGGAATGTTTTGGGTTACATACAACTTA
The DNA here is from genome assembly GCF_019703515.2 of Myxocyprinus asiaticus. Classification (NCBI taxonomy): domain Eukaryota; kingdom Metazoa; phylum Chordata; class Actinopteri; order Cypriniformes; family Catostomidae; genus Myxocyprinus; species Myxocyprinus asiaticus. The sequence goes on from NC_059366.1 coordinate 17,920,841, forward strand.
AGCTCTTGCCAGCATCTGTGGCATGCTGTTGATTACCACAAAAAAATTATTTTGACTTGTCCCTCTGTTTGTTAAAACAGAAGAACATGTGTTCAGTAATGGACTAACAATGCACAGTTGAAATCAGAAATTGACATTGCGGAGTGGTTAAACATTTTTAACCACTCCACATATTTAATATTAGCAAACTATCGTTTTGGCAAGTTGTTTAGGACATCTACTTTGTGCATGACATGAGTAATATTTCCAACAATTGTTTACAGACAGATTGCTTCACTTTTAATTGACTATATCACAATTTCAGTGGGTCAGAAGTTTATATACACTAAGTTAACTGTGCCTTTAAGCAGCATGGAAAATTCCAGATAATGATGTCAAGCCTTTAGACAATTAGCCAATTAGCCTCTGATAGGAGGTGTACTGAACTGGAGATGTTCCTGTGGATTTATTTTAAGGCCTACCTTCAAACTCAGTGCCTCTTTGCTTAACATAATGGGAGAATCAAAAGAAATCAGCTAAGACCTCAGAAAAAAACTGTGGACCTCCACAAGTCTGGTTCATCCTTGGGGGCAATTTCCAAATGCCTGAAGGTACCACGTTCATCTGTACAAACAATAGTACGCAAGTATAAACACTATGGGACCATGCTGCCATCATACCGCTCAGGAAGGAGACACATTCTGTCTCCTAGAGATGAACGTATTTTGGTGCGAAAAGTGCAACTCAATCCCAGAACAACAGCAAAGGACCATGTGAAGATGCTTGAGGAAACAGGTAGACAAGTATCTGTATCCACAGTAAAACTATTCCTATATCGACACAACCTGAAAGTCTGCTCAGCCAGGAAGAATCCACTGCTCCAAAACTGCCATAACATGGCACATGGGACAAAGATCTTACTTTTTGGAGAAATGTCCTCTGGTCTAATGAAACAAAAACTGAACTGTTTGGCCATAATGACCATCGTTGTGTTTGGGGGAAAAAGGATGAGGCTTGCAAGCTGAAGAACACCATCCTAACCGTGAAGCATGGGGGTGGCAGCATCATGTTGTGGGGGTGCTTTGCTGCAGGAGGGACTGGTGCACTTCACAAAATAGATGGCATCATGAGGAAGGAAAATGATGTGGATATATTGAAACAACATCTCAAGACATCAGCCAGGAAGTTAAAGCTCGGTTACAAAGGGGTCTTCCAAATGGACAATGACCCCAAGCATACCTCCAAAGTTGTGGCAAAATGGCTTAAGGACAACAAAGTCAAGGTATTGGAGTGGCCATCACTAAGCCTTGACCTCAATCCAATAGAAAATTTGTGGGCAGAACTGAAAAAGCATGTGCAAGCAAGGAGGTCTACAAACCTGACACAGTTATACCAGTTCTGTCTGGAGGAATGGGCCAAAATTCCAGCAACTTATTGTGAGAAGCTTGTGGAAGGCTACCCAAAACATCTGACCCAAGTTAAACAATTTAAAGGCAATGATACCAAATACTAACAAAGTGTATGTAAACTTATGAGCCACTGGGAATGTGATGAAAGAAATAAAAGCTGAAATAAATCATTCTCTCTACTATTATTCTGACATTTCACATTCTTAAAATAAAGTAGTGATCCTAACTGTCATGAGATAGGGAATGTTTTCTATGATTAAATGTCAGGAATTGTGAAAAACTGAGTTTAAATGTATTTGGCTAAGGTGTATGTAAACTTCTGATTTCAACTGTATATGAAAATGGTTTTAAAGCAGAAATTACAAGCTTGTATTTTTGTTAAAGTGCTTATAGTACATTATTTTTATTTTTATTTTTTTCAGTAACAGTGTTTATTACTTGATCTTGGACTACTTTTGTAAGTGGATGAACTTCTTGTTACATATTACCAAGGTTATTCCTATTAATGGAGTTTTGTTTTATTAAAAAGTGCTTTATGGCAGTTATGTCACATCCTTTCCTGAGCAGATATCTTGCAAAAGTAACCAGGTTCACTGACTTTACATGGTTATGACATGTGTTGAAAGACTGGACTGTAACTTTGCACAGACTTTGCAAAGAATATTCCAGGTTCAATACAAGTTATATTACATTATGTGTCTTAACATGATTTGAGTGTGATAAATTTGCATACTAAACTTATATGTGTACAGTTATATCCAAAACTACGACTTGGTTGCTATGACAACGCAATGCCAGTAAACTCTATATCATGTAGAACATGATTTAGTCATGTTAACACATATAATGTTTATGTGTTGTGGTTATATTTTTACTCTATAATACCACTCTTGCTAACATATGTAATGTTAAAGAGCTCTGGTTATTTAGAAATTACACATCAGCTTTAAACCAGAGTATAAGTATTTTGGTTGCACTTTATTTTACAGTACATGTACTTTCAGTATACTTACAATGTACTTACCCAAGAAAGTACTGAGTAATATTAAGTAACTACATGTACTTAATATGGGTTAAGGTTAGGGTTGGGGTTACGGTTAGAGTTATTATCTAGTAGTTACTGTAGTTGTTGTAATTATATAGTATGTAAATGTAGAACAGTACTGTAAAATAATGTGCTACCAGTATTTTTTATATCAAAATGCTCTTGACATTTTTTTTTTTTTTTTTTACATTTTCCCTTTCTTACTGTCTGAAAAGCACTTTGAGTTTACTATTACAGCATTTTCATATTGTGAAATGTGATATTAAATTAAAGCACACGCTTGAGTCCAAGAGATCATTTATGCAGTATTGCAATATCTGTATCTTGGCTTGCATTCATTTGATCGCCCTGTAAGATATGAGTACATTTCTTAATGGATTAGCACTTTTTTTTTTTTTTTTTTTTTAACAAGTTATATGCATAAAGATCATTTCGCAAGTGAGTTCACAGCTGTAACACGATGAAAGTTCAACACAGAGACCATGTTACTTTCTAAGAAGACAATAAGGGCATAAAAAGCCCAAAATGACTGACCTGTGAGTGTACTGTCCATATAATTGTGTACGTTCGTGTGTGAGAGCTCTTTTGCTGAAACTGGACCTTGGAATGCTGTCAGAGAACCACTGCCAAATCAGCGATTAGTGAGGTTGTGTGAGAGACAGCCATGGAGAGGAGTGATCTTTGGGAACAGGTGTCTTAAACACTCACAGACACACACAAATACAGGGCCCATCTTTGGCTCTTCATCTGTTGCGTATTGTGGGACAGTGCGGGTTTGCCTTTTGGTGGGCATTTCAGCTATGTGCAGTAGCAAGCTGTGAGCCCTGTCACACGTTGGTCTAGTAACACAGTGAAGCTATTATTTTACCATTATTTTAATGAGAGTCTCCACTCAACCTAAACGCTGTACCTTGGTGTGTGTACAGCTGAGCAGCTGACATTTCTACTCTAATGCTCCATCACAGAGTGAGAAACAGGCCCAATGTCTGAATGTGTGCTCTTCCCTGCAACACAATATGCAAAAAGCAAAACTTCAAATGAGAAGGATGTCTAAAATCAAATGATTCTCTGAAAAAGCAAAGAGTGAAATTAAGAGAAAAAGAGCTTCAAGATTCTTTGTTATCTCTCATGTTGATCTTTGGTGAGATGATTTTTTTCCAGAGTCATGTCCTCATAGTTGAGATATATAGTTTAGATAAACTCAAGCACAAGGATTGCAGAATAAACAGTCAGCATGCAGGGGGTCCCAATCAAGCAATTCATCACTGTTTCTAAAATTCAATGTAATATTCCAAACTGACATTTAAGGCAAGCTCAAAGATATTGCTGATATTGCGACTATTTTCTTTATTTAGTGGCCAAACCCATGCGAGCGTGAAGGAATGATCTGTTTTGGCGTCTACGTCTATCTAATGCGGAATGTGTGCAACAGTGTGCCTTTGATCCATTTAACTTCCAGATGAGAGCAGATGATAAACTCAATCACATCCACAGAGCTCCAGGACACCTTGTAGAGGTCAAAGATGAAAGAATGGAAAATTGAAGAAACGGAAAGTATCGATAAGAACATGGAATTTGATGGGTGAGAAAATGTCTCCACTGCCCCGGATTTATAATTTCTATCAGTAATTGAATTACATCTGGTTCAAGTCCCATTTTGTGTCACTATGATTTGCTACTGACATAATTAACAGAGCACTGAACATATATTAAACTCTGTTTAGGTTGTCATAGTAAGGATATTTTTAACTAAAACATGAATTTTATTTTTACATGTTTTTCATCAAATTATCAGCCAGAAATCTGCATGTTATAATTCATCACTATTACATTTTAGTAATGGATTAGGTAGAACTAATAATTAAGACTGTCAAATTAATGTGTTAATTCAGTGAGATTGATCATTTACTGTAAATAATAATAATAATAATGTGTTAAATGTTAATCTGTGCCATTAATCAAGCTGTATGTAAATTCCGTAAAAACCTTGGTACAAGCCTTATTCATGTAAATGAAATATTGCATCTACCCTGATTTAGGTACACTGGTCTTTTAGGTAAGGTTGTAAGGTTGAAACAGAATATTTAGGATTCGGGGTAATAGTTTAGGAGAATGGGGTAGAGATGGGAAAATATTAAAGTTCAGCAGTAAATTAAAAAAAAAAACATTTAAAACACAATTAACAAATAATGTGTTAAAACATAAATGAATAAATGGCACCTTTTCCTAAGAATGGGCCATTTGCTCGCACCAACATTTAAAATGTCCAGTAAATACTGTACCTGGTAGGAATTACATATTACTGTGATGCATATGACATTATACATTAACTTTAAAGGTCGAATACATTTTACCACACACCAATCCACTGTTATTCTTCAGTGTACGAGAGTGTTTGTGTGCACTCAGAGCAGAGCGGTAAGTCCCATTAGTAGAGAAGAAAGTGCAGCATATGTTGCATATGAATGTAAGATACAGACACATACTTTTCAGTTTGAAGGTAAAGACTTTGACTGGGTTTGCTCTACAGTTCAGTGGCAGTTCAGTAGATAAGAGGAAGGTTCCAGCTTTAGCTGCACTGAGAGGAATGCTGTCTTTTCAAGGCTAGTCGTAAATGGAGTGTGATTCAAAGGAATCTCTGTTGACTTATTTGCTGTGAAATTAGCAGTCATTATACAGAGCCGAACGCTTCCACATGCTAAACCTACCTCTCCATCCTGTGGTAAACAGGTTACAGAGAGCTACAGAGAAATGTGAGGTTGGGGAATAATGTGTGTCTATGTATGAAAAAGGATGTCTCTGTGTATATATGTGTGTGTGTAAATTTTTAAGCACACCCATGCATCAGAAGAAAAATTTTTATGTGCAGACAGGACAGAACTCTGAAGACGGAATTCATCGGATGAAATAGAAAATGGCACTGTGCTGTTAATTTACACATACACACACATAACATATCAATACTTAGTCATTTCTCTTGTGAAGGTGACACTAGCATCACCAAATGGAATTCCAAAAAATAATGACTGCTTTCAAACATTCAGAAGTCTGCAGAGCCCAGGGCAAGCATCACCATCATTCAGCCCGATCTCGTAAAAAATGATGTGACTATAGCCCTTTTTTGACGGGATTAGTTTTCCGGGCATATGTCTGGAAAGTAAATGTTACTGCGAAGGTCTGTAATATTTACCATTGATTCGCACAGGATATGCAATATATGTAAAAATCGCAGAGATGGGTTTACAGTATTTACACACTGCTGACATGCATAACTGACCTATTAGAAAATGTATACTGTGCTGATTAATTATGCAGGAAATATTAAACATGAGCATATACTGTATCTGTGATTATTAGTAGAAAATTATTGGAATATCTGGATAAACACAACAGAACTAGTGACATTAATCAAATATTACACTCTTGACTTAAAAATATGGACAATCCCCTCACATTATGTCATTTTATTTGTCCCTCCGGAATAAATGTTCTGAAATTACCTGCACTCACTCTGCTCTAATCATAAAAAATTATGTGCTTGTTTTCCAAATAATTTTCCTAATCAAAATAAAACACAGTCATTTATTTCTCTTTTACATGGGTAATTAAACACTCAACAGCATAAAATACTTGAGAAAAACCTGCATCAGTCCAAACGCAACAGCCAGCATTATCTGAAGAGCATTTTCAGATATACAGAATTCCCTATCTGTCACTCACTCGACATTGTGTCGATGTAGTCACATTAGGGGTCACTCTTGGGAGCCTCAAACACCTCTGCTTTTTTGAAAAAAGGCCAATGAGAATTGTGAGTGGAATTTGCATGCCACTCCCCCGGACATACGGGTATAAAAGGAGCTGGTATGCAACCACTCATTCAGATTTTCTCTTCGGAACCTAGCGTTTGTATTCAGTGCACTGAATTCATTTCTCTCCAAAGACGCACCTCAAAACTGCTGGATTTACGGCACATTTTAGTGGCTTCTCCCCCTCTGCACCCATGGAGTGCAGAGAACGCCCCTGGGCACTTCGGCAGAGTGAAAATACGAGAGTATATTCTAAAAGAGTATATTTTCATTCACAAAAAGAGCAGCACACACGGAACGTCTTTTTAAAGATGTTTTTCCGTTTGTGTGTTATTCTTGGCTGCGGTCGTTATCTCTCCGCTTCTGACAGCCACGATCGCTCTTACATATCTTGGCACTGCTCACGCGGAGACATCGTTCGTGGAAGAAAGCAAGCCACCCCAGCGGCTCCCCGCACTGATCCTTCTACCTATAGGTTTGAGGCCGTGTCGGTTAGCACTGGGGGCGATTTGGGGACATCAATGGGACCACCTCCACCGAGTATTCCCCCACGGACCTCCCATTCCCCAGCACACTCGCTTGCCCCGGTCGGGCTCTCGGACAAGACCGCTGGCTCATCTCAGCACAAGTTCGACTTCTCGTTCGGAGCTCGGGAAGACGATGAGTTATCGAGCGCAGCATCGGAGAGTGGGCTCGTCCAGTCTGATGCAGAGGCTTCGGCTGGGCTTTCTCCTTCGGGAACGGTCGCCCAGTCTCAGACCGACGTGGAAATGACGGACATGCTTTCCCGGGCGGCTGCAAGCGTTGGGCTAGAGTGGAACCCTCCACTCTCCCCTGAACCCTCGCGGCTCGACGATTGGTTCCTAGGCTCAGGGCTCCGCCCACGGCCACGCCCCACCCCAGTCCCTTTCTTTCCGGAAGTGCATGAGGAGCTGACAAGATCGTGGGAGGCACCTTTTACTGCCCGGTCCCAGTCTTTCAGCTCCCCCGCTCTCACTACCCTCGATGGTGGAGTGGCCAGGGGGTATTCAGTGATCCCCCAGGTGGACAAGGCACTCGCGGTGCACTTGTGTCCACAAAGTGCCGCCACCTGGCACGGGCGCCCAAAGCTCCCATCCAGGGCCTGTAGGTTTATGTCGTCCCTGACGACTGTGGCCTGCGGTGCCACTGGACAAGCCGCCTCTGCCCTGCATGCCATGGCTCTCCTGCAAGTACACCAAGCCAAGGCGCTAAAAGAACTGCACGAGGATAGTTCTGACCCGGGATTGATGCAGGAACTGCGCTCTGCGACCGACCTCGATCTCCGAGTGACGAAGGTCACAGCGTGGTCTCTCAGGCAGGCGATGTCCACCTTGGTGGTCCGGGAGCACCACCTTTGGCTCAACTTGGTTGAGATGGGAGAGGCGGACAAGACACGGTTCCTTGATGCCCCCATTTCCCAGGTTGGCCTGTTTGGCGACGCCATCGAGGACTTTGCCCAGCAGTTCTCGGCGGTGAAGAAGCAGACAGAGGCCTTACAACATATCCTGCCACGGCGTGGCTTAAAACCCCGCACCCTGTCTGCTCATCGCCAAGGGCGTCCTCCTGCAGCAACAACACCGGCTCCGCCGCAGCCCGCCCCGCAGGAAGCAGACGCCACCCGTCTCGCGGCCGGCCGCTAAGAACCCGAGGAAGGCTTCGAAGCCCCCCCGAGACAGACAACCCAGGGGCGAGGAGACCCACTTCTCTGGAGCTGGTCAACAGACCACTCCATCCCCCGGTGGAGGTCTGGGAGGAGAATCTTTTGTCGCCACATGCCCAGGAGGCTGCGGCACGCAAAAACCTGACAAAAGAATGGTTTCCTCATCTCCTGGGTCACGTGTCCGGTGCGCACGGCCGTCCTCACAACCACCGTCCACCGTCCCATTTTGGCAGGTATGGCACTCCAGCAGCAGACACCCTGTCCCTGTGCACCCAGCTGTGGCACAAACAAGCCCACTCGGGATTGGTTCCGGTGGACTACGGGGACGAGATTCCTCCTCCCCCCTCCTCAGCCAATCTTATGGTGGGCGGCAGGAGCCAGGTAAGTGCTTCGATGTCCCTGGACTCAGCACAACCACGGGGCTCGAGTCCCCTCGACGTGGCACCTCAAGCTCTGCCCCGCCGCGAGGCCCCACCCGCCGGTACGTCCGATGTGATCATTCCTTTGGTCCCCCTCGCCCAGAGTTTGGGCGCATGATTGGTTCGCAGCAGTAGACCTGAAGGACGCGTACTGCCACATCTTGGTCTTACCTCGACACAGACCCTTCTTCGAAGGCCAGGCTTACCAGTACAAGGTCCTCCCCTTCGGCCTGTCCTTGTCCCCTCGCATCTTCACGAAGGTTGCAGAGGCAGCCCTTGCCCCGCTAAGGGAAGTGGGCGTCCGCATCCTCAACTATCTCGATGACTGGCTAATCCTAGCTCACTCTCGAGAGTTGCTGTGCGCACAAAGGGACCTCGTGCTCCAGCACCTCAGCTGACTGGGGCTTTCGGTCAACTGGGAAAAGAGCAAGCTCTCCCTGGTTCAGAGCATCTCTTTTCTCAGTTTGGAGTTGGACTCAGTCTCGATGACAGCGCACCTCACGAACGAGCGTGCGCAGTTGGTGCTGAACTGTCTGAAGGCATTCAGACAGAGGACAGCGGTTCCACTGAAACTTTTTCAGAGGCTCCTGGGGCATATGGCATCCTCAGCGGCGGCCACACCGCTCGGGTTGATGCATATGTGACCACTTCAGCACTGGCTTCAGCCATCACACGATCTGTCACCGCCTCTTCAGTCCTTGGAATGACTTTGCATTTCTACAGGCAGGGGTTCACCTACAGCAGGTCTCCAGGTGCGTCGTGGTTACAACAGACGCCTCCAAGACAGGTTGGGGCGCCGTATGCAATGGGCACACAGCCGCCGGCTCCTGGACTGGCCCGCGGCTGCGTTGGCACATCAACTGCCTAGAGTTGTTGGCAGTACTGCTCACCCTGCGGAGGTTCTGGCTGTTGATCCAGGGCAAGTACGTGTTGGTCTGGACGGACAACACAGCGACGGTAGCATACATCAACCGTCAAGGCGGTCTACGCTCCTGTTGCATGTCACAACTCGCCCGCCATCTCCTCCTCTGGAGTCAGCAGCGCCTCAAGTCGCAACGAGCCACTCACATCCCGGGCGACCTCAACACCACAGCAGATGCGCTGTCACATCAGGTTACCCTCAGGGGAGAGTGGAGACTCCACCCTCAGGTGGTCCAGCTGATTTGGAGTCGATTCTGTCTAGCACAGGTAGACCTGTTTGCTTCCTGGGAATCCTCCCACTGCCCGCTTTGGTACGCCCTGACCGTGGCACCCCTCGGTATAGATGCGCTGGCGCACAGCTGGCCCTCTGGACCACGCAAATACGCGTTTCCCCCAGTGAGCCTACTTGCACAGACCCTGTGCAAGGTCAGGGAGGACAAGGAGCAGATCATCCTAGTAGCACCCTACTGGCCCACCCAGACGTGGTTCTCAGATCTCACGCTCCTCGTGACAGCCCCCCCCTGGCGAATTCCCCTGAGGAAGGACCTTCTTTCTCAGGGACGGGGCACCATCTGGCACCCACGACCAGACCTCTGGAATCTCTACATCTGGCCCCTGGATGGGACACGGAAGACCTAAGTGGCTTACCTCCCGTGGTGGTAGACATGATCACTCAGGCTAGGGTGCCCTCTACGAGGCGTCTGTATGCCTTGAAGTGGCGTCTGTTCCCTAAGTGGTGTTCTTCCTGATGCAAAGACCACCAGAGATGCGCAGTCAGATCGGTGCTTTCCTTCCTGCAGGAGAGGCTGGAGGGGCAGCTGTCCCCCTCCACCTTGAAGGTGTATGTAACCACTATTTAGGCTCATCAAGATGCAGTAGATGGTAAGTATTTGGGGAAGCATGACTTGATCATCAGGTTCCTGAGAGGCGCTAGGAGGTTGAATCCCTCCAGACTACACCTCGTCCCCTCATGGGACCTCTCTGTAGTCCTTCGGGGTCTACAGGGAGCTCCCTTTGAGCCCTTGGAGTCACTCTCTTTGAAGACTGCCCTCCTAACTGCGCTCACTTCCATCAAAAGGGTAGGGGACCTGCAGGCGTTGGGCCCTGGCCAGTGGTGCCTCTTTGGCAGATATCGGGCTGGGCAGCACCCAACACCTTTGCGAGGTTCTACAATCTCCGGGCTGAGCCGGTCTCGTCCCGTGTATTGGCAGGCACGAGCAGGTAAGTTCCGGGACAGCTGGCCAGGTGTACCGCTTGCGCATAGTGCTTTTCCCCTCCCTTGAGGTGAAGACGTGCGCTCTTGACTCCCAGTCGTGTTCACAGACTGTGATCCCTGGATGACTTTCCTCTTAGCCCTCTGGCAGTTGAGTTTGTGGAGAAACTCACTGCTGGCCCAGTACGTGTGCTAATGAGACCCTGTACTGAGGTAGGTGCTCCACATGTGCTGGTTCCCCAAAGGCGACCCCATGTGATATCTTCCGCAAAATCGTTTCCCTGTCGGTAAACTGCGTCTTCCTTGGGCAGAGACTCCTCTGCCCCTGGTCGCCATGCTCTGTAAAAACTCCTCCCCCTTTGGGTAGGACCTACCGTGGGACCTCTCCACATGACATACTTTCGACAAGACTCGGTAAGACCATGTGACATATTCCACTCAAAATCCCCCCCCCTTTTTGGGCGGGGTGTGGTCTCCGCTATGTCTTCCCCTTGGGAGGGACACCCCCCGACATAGACACTTATGGCTCCCAGTCGGTTAACAAATTCCACTCTTTTTGGGGAGAAAAGTGAGGAAAAGAGGCCTCGGCTGGGCTAGCCTGTCCCCACTGTTGGGCAGTCGACTTGTTCCTTGATGGCCTGGTGCACTGGCTACGAGGCACACAGCGGTCTGCCCATCACACACCGCCAGTTCACGTAACACAGTTCAGATAGTTGTATGAATGTAGCACTTCATAAGAAAGTGTTTCATCGCTGTTCAAATGCACTTTGGATCACATCATTTATATGTATAAATGTTTTCCATCTGAATGGACTAAATATTAAATGAAACAAATGACAATAAAATGCAAAGTAATCTCTTCAGTAATCAAAATACTTTTTGAATGTAACTGTATTCTAATGACCAATTATTTAAATTGTAATTGTAATTGAATACAGTCACTTATATTTTGTATTTTAAATACGTAATCCCGTTACATGTATTCCGTTACTCCCCAACCGTGGACATAAGTATTCAGACCCTTTGCTATGACACTTGACATTTAGCTCAGGTGCATCCCATTGCTCTGGATAATCTTTGAGATGTTTCTACACTTTGATTGGAGTCCATCTGTGGCAAATTCAATTGATTGGACATGATTTGGAAAGGCACACACCTGTCTATATAAAGTCTCACAGCTGAAAATGCATATCAGAGCAAAAACCAAGCCATAAGGTCAAAGGAACTGCCTGCAGAGCTCAGAGACAGGATTGTGTCGAGGCACAGATCTGGGGAAGGCTACAAAAATGTTTGGCTGCATTGAAGGTTCCCAATTGCACAGTGGCATCCATAATTCTTAAATGGAAGAAGTTTGGAACAACCAGGACTCTTCATATAGCTGGCCACCCGGCCAAACTGAGCAATCGGGGGAGAAGGGCCTTAGTAAGAGAGGTGAACAAGAACCCGATGGTCACTCTGGTTTAGCTCCAGAGATCATGTGTGGAGATGGGAGAAACTTGCAGAAGGACAACCATCACTGCAACACTCCACTGATCTGGGCTTTATGGCAGAGTGGCCAGATGGTAACCTCTCCCCAGTGCAAGACACAAAAAAGCACCTAAAGGACTCTCAAACTGTGAGAAACAAGATTATCTGGTCTGATGAAATGAAGATAGAACTGTTTGTACTTAATTCCAAGTGTTATGTCTGGAGGAAACCAGGCACCGCTCATCACCTGTGCAATACCATCCCAACAATGAAGCATGGTAGTGGTAGCATCATGCTGAGGCTGGGACTGGTCAGGGTTGAAGGAAAGCTGAACGCAGCATAATACAGAGATATTCTTAATGAAAACCTGGTCCAGAGTGCTCAGGACCTCAGACTGGGCAGAAGGTCCATGACCCTAAGCATACAGCCAAGACAATGCAAGAGTGGCTTAGGCTAACTCTGTGAATGTCCTTGAGTGGCGCAGCCAGAGCCCAGACTTGAACCCAATGAAACATCTCTGGAGAGACCTGAAAATGGCTGTCCACCGACAGTCCCTATCCAACCTGACAGAGATTGAGAGGATCTGCTGAGAAGAATGGCAGAATATTCCCAAATCCAGGTATACAAAGCTTGTCGCATCATACCCAAAAAGACTTGTGGCTGTAAACACTGCCAAAGGTGCTTTAGCTAAGGACTGAGTTAAGGGTCTGAATACTTATGTCAATGTGATACTTTGTCTTTTTAATACATTTGCAAAGTTATCAAAAATCTGGTTTTTGCTTTGTCATTATGGGGTATGGAGTGTAGATTGATGTGAAAAAAATAAAATAATTGAAAGCATTTTAGCATAAGGCTGCAACATAACAAAATGTGAAACAATGGGTCTGAATGCTTTCTGAATGCAATGTATGTTTGGAATTAATTGTTTTTGCAATTTCGCTCATGCTACTAATTGCAGTATCCACCACCATCTCCATTTTTAACATCCAATATAATCACAATCCCCTCATTGTCGTTAAAATGTTAAGATTGTGTGAATTCTTCAGCACTTCCTAAAGGGTTTTGAGACTTTTCCTTCATCCCCATCATTTTCAGCTTTGCAAGCAAACCTATCTAAGTATGTAAACCTGTGCAGCTGGCCAAGCCTGTTTGAATTTGTCCACACCACACAGCGCTTGTCTGGGTGTATTGTGGAGCAGTTTTTAATTTACTCTTGATTTGTTCTGGATTGTGTTTAGTACACTTTGGGGTGTCCGTGCGCTTAAGGGATCTTCACCCTGACAACTGTTGCCGAGGCAGTGAAGACCAGACCAGTGCCAGTCAATGGATTTCATTCAGTCTGTACTTCCTGAAGAACAAAATGAGGGAGGGAGAGAATAGAGGGGAAAAGAGAATGAAAGAGAGAGAGAGGAAACAGTAAAAGTTTTGCGCTGGCATCTTCTTCCTCTGCTGTCTTTGCCAGCTGTCTTAAAACATCCACTGCACCACACAATCTCTCTCTCTCATTCTCCTCTTTCCCCTTTTCCCTGCTGCCAAGAGGGCCCAACCGTGATCAATCAGCACATCTGGAACACACACACCACCTGCAGACAACGAAATCTGGACACCCAACATGCTCATTGTGAATGCATGTAATTTGCACTACTGAGCCTTCTTGTTTCTGCAGCCAAAGCGAAGTGTTCACACCCAGCAGAGAAGACAAGGATAGGATACAGCAAAAAGGATGCAGAGAAAAATTATGTCACATTATATACCCCTATTCCCTCTCAATAAAATATAAAATTGGATCCAAGCAGGTGTCTGTGAGAGTGTATGTGTGTTTCAGGCTGCAGCATGGCCAATATCACACAATGCTGGTGAGAGCTGCTGTTCTGTGGCTTCAAAATGACTTTCTCACAGTTTTAAATACTTTATGCATCCCACACTCACACAGGAGGAAATAAAGAATAGAATATGAGAAAGATTTAGAAACCAATCAAATCAAACTAAATCTATCTCATACAAGACCAGTCTTCATCTCATTCAGCCCTGCAAAAATATCTAAATATCCTTTAAATTAGATACATTTATTTGAGAAGCAGAATAATCTAAGATACTGTATTAACAGTGTTGTTGGGTAAGTTACTCAAAAATAGTAATCTACGACAAATTGCTTATTACTTCTCTAAAATTGCAATTGGATTAATTTACTGACTATTTCATTGGGAAAGCAATCACATAACAAATTACTTCACTTTTAAGTTACTATCTAAAAAACGTTCTAATAATGTCTGTTTCCTCCTTGTTCATTATTGCTGTCACAGAATCACAAACAGATATACAACTTCATTCATGTTTTAAATGTTTTATACATACTAGAGGCCGACCGATATGGGATTTTTGAGACCGATACAATACCGATTTTAGAGAGGGAAAATTCACAAATTACCGATAATGGTGGCCGATATATTACATTTTTGAGCTGGAATGAATACAGACTTTTTCTATGTGGATTTTTCACCGATTTTGCACCGATATGACTATGCAAAGGTACTCAGAAGGCTGCCTTTTATCAAAGAATATTTGACATTATTATTATACATTGGCAACAAATTCTAGAAATGAACACTGAGAAAATAAAGAATAAATAAAAATACAATAAATAGCTTAATAGGAGAGTTCACGTGACGCCATGCGAGAGACAGACGTGTGAGCGACGAGCTCTGTGAACTTTGCTAGTTTTTTTATTATTTTCATGTTGTGATCCGGTGAGATTCGATACACCCAATTACATACTTTCTCTTTGAGGTAAATATGGCAAAGAAGTCAAAATTCTCAGACTCTAGAGACATTAAAAGACACTTACGCGTTCAAGCTGAGGCCTCTGACGGGACTGCGGACTGGAGACACGATTTGGACGCCACGTCGGGAGAAGATATTCAGCGTCAGTTGTCCAACATGTCGGTGATGCTGACGAAGGTTCTTGCTGACTTGGAGGATCTCGCTGTAATACATCGATCGATTACGGCGATGGAAACAAAATTCCCCGAGTTGTTTACAAGAGTGACAGAAGTTGAAAAACGAATAGATTATCCTGAGTCATCGGAAAGGGAATTAACCACTAATCCGCCCGCGTCCAAAACAGATTTGGAATTAATTTCGGAAAAACTGGAATATTACTAAAATATGAGCCGAAGGAATAACATACGAATTGTTGGAATTCCTGAGCATGAAGAGGGCAGAGTTTTTCCTGAGTCTGCTCGATATAACAGGCCACAAGCTGGAAATCGAGCGAGCTCACAGAGTGCCTGCTCACAGAACTGCTGAGGGAGATAGACCTCGATGCATTCTGGCCAAATTTCTGAAATCATCCGATAAAGATTTAGTGTTGCGCCAGGCGAGGAGCAAAGGGAAGCTTTCTTGGAAGAACCATAATAATTTCTTGTTCCCGGACTTTGCGAATTCCACAAGAGAGAAACGCAATCGGTTCAAGGAATGCAAGAAACTCTTACATCAGAAAAAGATCTCGTTTGCTCTGATGTTCCCAGCCAAACTGAGAATAGAAACGAAGAATGGTCGCAAAGTATTTACTTGTCCAAAACAGGCACTCTCCTTTATAAATACATTGAAGTAAGCCATTTGATGTTTCTTATATTTTTGGACTGACTCGCGGTTCAGGAACTCTATTATCTGAGGAAGCTGGGTGCCATTTTTTTTTTTTTTTTTTTTTGTGTTGACTCCGCCTAGCGGTTGGAGTTTGTTTTATGGCATGACTCAAAGAAACTTTTGCATTGACGGAAGATTTTTTGTTACACTGAAGATTCTGGCCAGATCGAGAATGGACACTTTGGATGACCACAAAATATCTATATGCTCACATAAAGGACGTCTTTTATAAAGTTGACGGGCTGAGTAAGTTATGGTGTTTTTTTCTGTTTTTTTTTTTTTTTTTTTTTTGCGCACAGCCTCCGAGTTAGTTTGGCTCTTGATCATCCGAGGAACAGGGATGCCGGTTTTGTTTTCGCGCTGGCTCTTCCTAACGGCTGGAGCTTGTTTTGTGGAATTACACTACTTCGGGACAGTTGTGGTTAAATATGTTTGTTCTTTGTGCTTATGCCTCCTAGTAGAATGATTACCTCATCTGCTGCACTCATAACAGCCAGTTCACTGAACAATTGTTTGTCTGTCCAAGGAAACTGAACGGTTTTATATCAGCTGGAGTTTATTTTGAGGAGGAACACACCTTCAAGACAGTTCTGTGAATGAATCTACATGTTTTTTCTGTTATTCTGCCTGTTGGCTGGGGTATGTTTTATAAAGTATTTTCTGTTATTGTAATTGTGCCTCACAAAGTTGTGCAGAAGCACCGGACTCGAGCAATCCGATGGCAAAGTTGTCGCGGGGGTTCTCGTAGGCGTACATGGACTCTTTGAGTTTAGAGGGATTGTCGCTGGTTGGCGCTGTCGTGCGCTGGGTTAATGCGCACGTTTTTCTTTTTTATGTTTGTTTTGTTCCGGGGGAAGTTCGGGGTTTGATTGTTGCATTAATGGGGAATCTGGTCTGTATAATTTTAATTGTTTGGTATAAGTCAATTGCTGACCATTTAAATAAAGAATAAATAAAAATACAATAAATAGCTAAATAAACATAAAAACTGTTTAGTATCAGTCAAATGCTGACCATTAAAATAAAGAATAAATAAAAATAAAATAAATTGCTAAATAAACAACAGTACTGTTTAGTATCAGTCAAATGCTGATCATTAAAATAAAGAATAAATAAAAATAAAACAAATAGTTTAATAAACATCAGTATGTTTATTATCAGTCTTAAGCTGACCATTAAAATAAAGAATAAATACAAATAAAATAAATAGCTAAATAAACATCAGTATTACTGTTTGGTATCAGTCAAATGCTGACCATTACAATAAAGAATAATAAAAATAAAATAAATAGCTAAATAAACATCAGTACTGTTTAGTATGTCAAATGCTGACCATTGAAATAAAGAATAAATAAAAATAAAATAAATAGCTAAATAAACATCAGTACTGTTTAGTATCAGTCAAATGCTGACCATTAAAATAAATAATAAATAAAAATAAAATAAATAGCTAAATAAACATAGTACTGTTTAGTATCAGTCAAATGCTGACTATATTAATATTGCCGAGTCAAAATAAACAGCGGCAGCGGTGTTACGGTGTATTCCTTGAACCTTTAAATATGGCTGTTTCTTAAATTCTCTGAGTGTCTGAAGTGGAGTGGTCAAGAGAAGATGCCAGAAAACGTCATGGTTACTTTTGTAACCTCCGTTCCCTGAAGGAGGAAACAAGATGTTTTGTCGATGTAGTGACACTAGGGGTTGCTCTTGGAAGCCCCAAACACCTCTGATCTTTGAGAAAAGGCCAATGAGAATTGGCGAGTGGAATTTGCATGCCACTCCCCCGGACATACGGGTATAAAAGGAGCTGGCTCGCAACCACTCTTTCAGGTTTTGTGCTGAGGAGCCGAGACAGGGTCCCGGACATTTCAGCGGGTAGTACAGCGTTGTGGCAAGAGGAACACAACATCTCGTTCCCTCCATCAGGGAACGGAGGTTACGACAGTAACCAAGATGTTCCCTATCTGTCACTTACTCGACGTTGTGTCGATGTAGTGACACTAGGGGTCCCTATACAAAATGGCACAACTAGCTGAACTGTGTTACTTGGACTGCCAATGCAGGTGCAAGCAAGCTGCATGCGTAATAGCAGGTGCACCGGTCTGCACGTAGCCTCCCCCAACGCACCAAAAGACGTCATGTAGTTCCCCACATCTCTGGGGGGGGAAGAGATGTAACTAGTATGGGAGCAGGCCACACCAGCCATGGCCTTTTCTCTCCAAAGAGTATTTAAATTTGGCAGGGGCCATCTAGCGCTATTATTCGTGCCAGGGAAGGAGTTCCTATTTTCCCTTCCTATTCTTTCAGGGGGAAAAGACACTGCGGAGACCACATCCTGCCCGAAGGGGAGATTAACATTTGGAAAATACGGCATGTGGGCTCACCAGCCACACACAGAAGAGACGTGGTAGTAGGTCCTACCCGAAGGAGAGGAGCTCTACAAACACAGCGACCGGAAGCAGAGAGGGCTCTGCCCAAGGGAGACGCGGGTCGACAGATAGGGAGACCGTACCATGGAAAATATATCACAGGGGGCTACCGGAGGTAACCGGTGCCTGTGGAGCACCTACCCCAGTACAGGGCATGCTAGCACACTTACTGGGTCTGGCTATGAATTCCTCCGCCGAATTCGCCAGCCACAGGGCTAGAGAGGAAAGACATTCTGGGTTCACGGACTCATGAACTCGCATGGGAGAAAAGAGCGCACGTCTTCACCTCACGGAGGGGAAAGGCACTGTACACAAGTGATACACCCGGCCAGCTGTCCCGCACACTTACCTGTTCGTACCTGACAATACATAGGACGAAACTGGCTCAACCCGGAGATTATAAAATCTCACAAAGGTATTGGGTGTTGCCTAACCCGCTGCCCTGCAGATGTCTGCTAGAAAGGTGCCATTGGCCAGTGCCCACGAGGATGCCACACTCCTCGTAGAGTGTGCTCATATTCCCAAAGGAGTGGGCAATGCCTGGGCCTGGTATGCCAGCACGATGGCATCCACGATCCAGTGGGCAAGCCTCTGTTTGGAGACAGCATTCCCTTTCTGCTGTCCGCCAAAGCAGACAAAGAGCTGCTCAGAGCATCTAAAGCTCTGCGTGCAATCCAAGTAGGTGCGCAAAGCACGCACCGGACACAGCAACGATAAGGCTGGGTCTGCCTCCTCCTGGGGCAGCGCTTGCAGGCTCACCACCTGATCCCTAAAAGGGGTTGTGGGAACCTTGGGCACATAGACTGGTTGGGGTCTCAGGACCACGTGAGAGTCCTCCAGACCGAACTCCAGGCAGGTGTCGCTGACAGAGAATGCCTGCAGGTCCCCAACCCTCTTGATGTAGGTGAGCGCGGTCAGGAGGGCCGTCTTCAAGGAGAGGGCTTTCAGCTCGACTGACTCTAGAGGCTCAAACGGGGCTCTCCGAAGGCCCAGAAGGACCACAGAGAGATTCCATGAGGGGAAGAGGCACGGCCTAGGAGTATTCGGCCTCCTGGCGCCTCTCAGGAACCTGATGATCAGGTCACGCTTCCCTAGGGACTTACCCTCCACTGCGTCGTGGTGTGCCGCTATGGTGGCCACATACACCTTCAAGGTGGAGGGGGACAGCCGCCCCTCCAGCCTCTCCTGCAGGAAGGAAAGCACTGACTCGACTGCGCATCTCTGGGGGTCTTCACCTCGGGAAGAACACCAATTCGTGAACAAACGCTACTTCAGGGCATATAGCTACCATGTAGAGGGAGCCCTGACCTGAGTGATCGTGTCCACCACCGCCGGTGGTAGACCACTTAGGTCTTCCATGTCCCATCCAAGGCCCAGACATGGAGGTTCCAGAGGTCTGGGCACGGGTGCCAGATGGTGCCCCATCCCTTAGAAAGAAGGTCCTTCTTCAGGGGAATCCAGAGAGGAGCTGTCGCGAGGAGCATGAGGTCAGAGAACCAGGTCTGAGTGGGCCAGTACAGCGCCATGAGGATGACCTGTTCCTCATCCTCCCTGACCTTGCACAGGGTCTGTGCAAGTAGGCTCACTGGGAGGAACGCATACTTGCACAGCCCCCGGGGCCAGCTGTGTGCCAACACATCTGTCCCGAGAGGAGCCCCCATCAGGGAATACCAGAGCAGGCAGTGGGAGGAATCCCGGGAAGCAAACAGGTCTACCTGTGCCTTGCCAAATCGAATCAGCTGGACCACCTGGGGGTGGAGTCTCCACTCTCCCCTGAGCGTCACCTGCTGCTATAGCACATCCACTGTGGTGTTGAGGTTGCCCGGGATGTGAGTGGCCCGCAGCGACCATGGCATGCAGGGCGGTGGTGGCCTGTCCAGCAGCACTGTAGGCTTTGGCCACCAGAGACGATGTAGTCCTACAGGCCCTGGAGGGGAGTGCCGGACGATTCCTCCAGGTGGCGGTGATTTGCGGGCACAGGTGCACCGCAACCGCCTTGTCCACCTGAGGAATCTCCGTATATCCTTCGGCCGCCCCGCCATCGAGGGTAGTGAGAGCGGACGAACTGGGAAGTCGGGTTCGGACAGAAAAAGGTGCCCCCCACGACCTTGTCAGTTCGTCATGCACCTCCGGGAAGAAAGGGACTGGGGGGGCATGGCCGTGAGCGGCACCCCGAACCCAGGAACCAATTGTCAAGCCGCAAGGGCTCAGGGATGGGTGGAGGGTTCCACTCCAGCCTGACACTCACGGCAGCCCGGGCAAGCATGGCGGTCAGCTCCGCGTCAGCCTCAGACTGGGTGGGCACACCCGAAGGTAGCAGCCCACTTGAGACCTCAGCATCCGACATCACCAACGCGCTCTCCGATGCTGCTATCGAAACCTCATCCATCTCATGAGCTCCAAAAGAGACATTAGGCTGGCACTGAGGCGAGCTGCCTGTCTCATCCCAGAACTGGACCGGTGCAAACGAGCGTGCTGGGGAATGGGCGGTCCGCGGGGGATTACCCGGCGGAGCCGTACCCATTGGAGCCCCCAAATCGCCTCCAGTGTCAACCAACATATCCGTAGGTAGAAGGCCCGGCGCGGGGGGCGGCTGGAGTGGCTTTCCCCTGGAAGAAGGAACGCCATGACCGCAATGTTGCTATGGTCATGTTCTCGCAATGAGAACATGAACCATCCGCGAACACTGCCTCAACGTGATTATGGCCCAGGCACGTGAGGCAGCAATCGTGGCCGTCGGAGGTAGAGAGATATCAACCACACCCAGGAATTACACAAAGACGGAAAGGCATCTTTAAAAAGATGCTGTCTGTCAATGCGTGCTCTTTTAGAGGAAAATATACTCTTATTTCTCAGAATATATACTCTTTTAGAGGCTGTCGAAGCGCCCAGGGGCGTACTCTGCACTGATTGCGCAGAGGGAGAGAAAGCTGCTGAAATGCGCCGTATATCCAACAGCATATGCTTCTTAAAGAGGTGAATGGACCGGCAGTGAAGTTCAGCTGTGTGAGAATCAACCGCTCGGCTCCGAAGAAAAAATCTGAATGAGTGGTTGCGAGCCAGCTCCTTTTATACCTGTATGTCCGGGGGAGTGGCGTGCAAATTCCACTCGCCAATTCTCATTGGCCTTTTCTCAAAGATCAGAGGTGTTTGGGACTCCCAAGAGTGACCCCTAGTGTCACTACATCGACACAACTTCGAGTGAGTGACAGATAGGGAACCAGACTTTTAAATATTACATTTTATAAATGACATGACTGGAATTGTTCGGATGAAGGGGATACCAAACTGTGAATCCTAAACAAAACAGTTTGGTGAATACATGTTTACACATTAGCTTCCACTCAGCTGACAAGCAATGAAAGTAGCTACGTGGTTAGCTAGTTAGCTATAAGCTTGTTGTCACGGAGAGTAAAAGATGGACATTGTTTATTTTACTTTCCAGCACTGTGTCTCACCAACTAGATAATAACATAGCGTGAAATCAACATTCAACAGACACAATCCACCACCGCACCATTGTCTGCTGAGCTGCAAAAAGATGCTCTGATGTTTACCTTTCAATCTGCTACATTACTGACTGCACTGACAAACTATAGCTGGCTAACAGCAAACAGACATGAGTGACATGGTGTCAGGGACAAGGTTAACGTTATATTAGTTATACTGAAAAGGGAAAATGATGGGGTCATTGTTTAAGTTTCCAGTATGTATTTAACAAACTAGTTAACAACTTACCGTGATGACACCGCTGAACTCGGAGCGCGCTCTGCTGGACAAACTATGCTATGACACCAATTCTAAAGCATTTTTTCTGCATTATATGTTCTGAAAAAAGTTTTCATATCGGCGCATATCGGTAAAATATACGCTGATACTGATATATCAGTGAAAGGATAATATAGGCCAACCGATATATCGGTATATCTTGTAACCCAAGTAATGAACTTAAAAGTATAAACTTGATTTAAAGTCAGTAACTGTAATCTAATTACAAGAATTTAAATTGTAATGCATTACACAACTTTTTGACTTAAAGGAGTCATACCATGCCTTTTTTTTTATTATTTTAATATGTTACTTTAGGTTCACTTATAATATTAGAAAAGTTTGTTTTGCACAAAAAACAGTAATATATTTGTAAAATGTGATCATTTTCCACCTTCATTCTGACCCATTGTCAGAAACGCTCTGCTTTGGTGCTGCTTCTCCTTTAAGACTTGACAGGTAACGCCCACTGTTATGGTTGGCTCTTTGCTCTTGACTGACCTGGGCCTTGTTTTCCCAATAATGATTGATTCTAGCGGTAAGAGCCTTTTTACGAGCGATTTTACGAACATTCGTTATTTTTTACATGCGTTCCTCAAAACTGCACTTAACATGAATGTGCGAGGATGCGCTTTAAGTGCTACTTAAGAGAGATGCTGTCCATAAACGTGAAGTGCTGAAATGTGACCGAATAGTGTTGCTCGTCATTGCAACTTCATTATATTTGTGCTAAAGTTTATCAACTTTAAAAAATGTTTGTAATTTAGCTTGCTCGAAATATTTAAAAATATTTTCTTAAATGTACAACTTAATTCACCACATAATTGCATTTTGTTTTGAAATCGTTTTATGCAGAACAATATATTTCTTTTACACAATTACTGCTTCGCTCATTGCATTTTAATATTTCGTTTTCAAAATTTGCTCTGTGGGTCGAGATTAAAGCTTCCAGGATCAGTGAAGACAGCAGAGACCCTGTGGATGGTCCTGCTAATGGCAACAAGCATTAATTGAATATAACGAGATTCACCGTGTTATTGCGGAGCGCAAAATAAAGAGACACGTGGAAGCTGCACTTTTGGGAATAAAGAGCAGATTGGTGAATGTCCCTAAAGTGCAGCTTCCACGGTAACGGTAACAGCAATGCTACACAACATATGCGGTACTACACAACGTGTGGTGCGGGACAGAGTGCCCTTAGGTGTCAGAGAGGAAGAGGAGACAAGGATGAGGAGCCAATATACTGTGTGGATAATTTTCATGCACGGCAGCAAGTTATTGACTTTTTTCCTTCTCTCTCTGATTGTAATTTTTACAGTTCTATGCAACAATCATGCCACCATTTTGTTGTTTCCAACTAGTCCACAAATAACTTTGTTTACTTATTAATTTATCTGTACATCCAATATTGACTCACCATTTTCTGCATTTATTATTGTTGTTATTATTATTATTATTATTAGCCTTGTCTGTTAAAAATAATAATAAAAAAATAAAACGTATGTATACTGATATTAAATGAGCATAAATTGTAGCTATAGGTATTTAAATTGTATCAGTTGTAATTTAGAATTTGTCCTGCAGGTCTGCATAAGTCTATGTGCTTACGATGCTCTTAACGCTGTACAAGTACTCCAGAGCACTCATTAATCTACAAGCATATTCAAGTACTACTTAAGTTACGATGCTTTTGGGAAATGGCCACAAAACTAAGATGAATCGTAAGATGGATTCTACGATCTTCTTAGGCTTACGATGCTTTTGGGAAATGAGGCCCTGTTCTCTCCTTGCCAACTCACTGCTCACTGCTACTGGGCAGGGCACGTTTTTTTGGCAGCTTGGTTTCAACAAATCCTCTTTTTGCATTAAGGAGTAAGTTTTGAGTTCTGAAACGTACAGTATGTTTTTATAGTACAATTACCTCTTATATGTGAAAAGATGTCATGACCCCTTTAAGTAAAGAGATTATTGTAACTAATAATTTTGTAATCTGATTACACCCTACACTCTGTATTAAGACTTGTTTTCAAATAATATATCTTGAACTTATTTATTTTTTCTTTTCCCTTTGGTATATTGTCACAAATCTAGTGAGGTTTATGCTTAAAACAAGAATAAAATGTCAATAGACCTTATTTAGATTAGCACCATCTTTGATTTTTGACAGGGATGAAAACGAGAATGTGGGGGATAATTTACCGTCTGTTCAATGACATGCACTGTATAAACTTTCATAAAGCTCCTAAATCACGTCTAATTTCTCTTGTCTGGAGTTTTTTGTCTACTGGCATTTCTTAAAATATTTTTTTTTTCTGTCAGTATTTCATCAGTGGGATAAAAAATAAAACACTTTACAGTAAAAAAAAAACTGTTCAAATTATTGAAGGGACTGTGCTTCTGTTCAACACAGCCTCCTTGTCATTACCGTCAAAATTCAAAGATGGTGCTGCTGTGAATAAGGTCTATAAGTTAAGGACAATAAACTACATAGGTAAAGTTTGTTAAAACTAACTTTGATGTTGGCTTGGCAATGCTTTGTCAGAAAGTTTAAACTTGTTTTGATCATCTACTACGGAATATTGTTATTATGATCAGTTAAAAAAGACAAGCCTATAGCAACCCAAATCATAACAGGCTGAAGGATGAGTTAGTTAGAAATGTTTATCTTGGTTCAGGGATTTTGAAAAACCCTAATCAAAGCCAAGCTCTTTGTCAAGCATGTTACACATTTTTGCATCTCATTAATTACAAATAAATAATAACAAAATGTGTGTGTGTGTAATTAAATTTAATTACACTGCTTTTTTATGTTTAAAAACACATTGCATTACCACACTATGGTACTTTTTTATTAGTGTACTTGTGTTACATATGCGATTTCAATTAACAATGGTTAATTTAAATACAAAATACTTGTTTTGATCAAAATGCATGCACCCCCTTTTATTTGGTTGACATGCATGACAGTCTATCCTTGCATTTTCCATCTGGTAATGGTTGATATAAATTTTATGCTTTCTGCTACTAATAAGGATTTTAGTACTCTCAGTTCTGTTTAACACATTTTACAATGTTTGAATCCATTCTGCAGAATTCCACAGATCCACCGTGTGTGTGTGAGCAGGTGGACTCTGGATTTACAACACTAAAGCAGAACACCTCTTCCTTATTTAAAGCAGCAGAACTCATCCACTACTGCACCGTCTCTGAAATTACCTTTGAATAATTTCATCTGGTCTGTAATGGCTGTTAGCTTTCTCCACACTGACTGGAGCTGGCCACAGTCACCCTGCTAATGCAGCATGTCTATGATAACTCATCCACACACACAAGATGGCTAAAAGCCTGCACTAAGCATTTTCACTAGTTTTGCAGTGGTGAATGCATAGAGCACAAACAGAAGGATAATAAGAGGGAGAGAAGCAAAGATAAAAAGAGCTGTTGACATGCTTGGCAGGTGCCTTGGATGGATGTTTTTGGAGTCTCAACTGAAAGCCTAAATTACTTAATTCATCTTTTACTCTAGCATTTGTCCCTACATGGTAATCTACTGTACAGTAATTAGAGTTGGGGGTGTCCCATACAGATTCTGGCAACTTTTTCTGCACAGTTGGGGGGGGGGGGGGGGCGGATTTCCAAACTTCATATCAACCTTTACCAGATGGAAAATGCCTGTCATGCATGTCAACCAAAGAAAAGGGGGTGCATGCATTGTGATCAAAACTATTATTTTGTATTTAAATCAACCACTGTTAATTGAAATATATTAATATGGTAAATATTAAATATCATTGTATATATGAAAATATTAGCATGTGATATTATTCTGATACATCACAGTATCATGGTACCACCACAGTACTTAGAACAGAACATGAACTGTAACAGGATTACTGAAAAACATAGAGCAGTCCCCAAGAAATTACAAGAAATTTTAATTTTTATTACAGTAACACGCTACTTTTAGGCCTGGTAAAAATCCCCAACTTTTTTAAAATTCCATCTGTGCTCAAATACTACGAGCACAACAGACCTTAAGGTCTGCGTACAGATGATCCAGATTTCATTAGTGGAACGTGTATTTGCACACAGTGTGTGTTGCACTGCTGGATTGTCAGAGTGAAATCATTAAGAGTCTCAGCAGTGGAGACAGGTGAGAGGTGTGTTATTGCATCTGCCCATTCAGCCCATTCCATATAACAGACCTCTGGGAATGTCTGCACTAAAAATACAGGCTTAATGGCGGATGTCATTACTGTGTGAGAGTGTGCGTGCAGAAGACCCTAATAGATGGAGGCAATCATCAGTAAAATAAAGGGTATTTGGAGAGACCTTGGGCAAAATTAACCAGATGGAAGATGTTACATCGGATGATAATTGTATAATAACAGGATATGTGTGAGTGCGAGTTTTATTTTTCAACATGAGGACCTTGTAGACAAAAAAAAAAACTAAAAAAAAAAACTAAATGGTCACATGGAAAATCTGCATGTTAGTTCCAAATTTTGGTATATACCTTATAATGTCTGCTCAGGTCATGTGGTTGAGCAGTGTGTCGCACGAAGGGGCACTACAGGCAATACAGTTTTTTTTTTTGGAGTGATTTGATCTACAGAAGCAAAATGTATGATTTCATTGTTGTTACATGGTACTGAATTGCAATGTTGACAGTTGGATATTAATCTTTCCCCATTCAAGAAGACTGGAGCCGTCCTCATTTACCTATAACCTACATAGAAGGTTTTCAGGTAAACCTGATGAAAACAAAAACACAACAAAATGAAAAGAAGCCTTGGGGATCTACGCCCGCCGTAGGCTCACCCTTTCATCTACCTCTCACCCCAGGCCCTTGTAACACAGTGTGTGTGGTTACATTATGAGCATTGAACCCTTCTGCAGCTCTTGCCCTGAAACAATGACCTGCTTGGAGATGAGAAAGGATGCAAAAAGATCAGAAGAATGAAGAGAAATCAAAGAGAATACGTAAGAAAAGAGCTAGCTTGTCAAACAACACAAACACACACAACTATAACAGACAAACAATGCATTCGTTCAAAATCATAACATTATTTAAAAAGAAGGCTTGCTCTGGATGTGTCTATGCCCTCTTTTATATAAAAATATCTCACCCGCATGTTTTTGTCTCAAATCCATTTCCTGTAAATGTTCCCCACTGTGCACTGCTGTGAGTCTCTGTGGTGCTGGCTAGCCCACAGATCTGTCCGCAGGACTCCTCATTATACCAGTCAACCCAGAATACTTCTATGCACAGTAACACGACCCAAGCACAGCAACACAACCATAATACTGTACACAAGCTCTGTTCTAAGAACCTAGTAAGGAGAGCACTAAACCCAGTAGGTAGGCAGCATTATGGAGATAAATCATTTTGAAAAAATTCTAAAGTGGCATTGCATATATCCTTTGCAGATAAAGCAATATCTGCAAATGGTTTTATGGGAGACCAGCTAGACCAGCTTAAACCAGCTAAAATCAGCAAAATATCATAGGCTGCTTTGTTGTTGTTGTTGTTTGTTTGTTTTGTTTTTCTCCAACAGGGGCCGGGCTATAGGTTTTTATACGTATAAGAGTATTGCATTGTTGACTTAGCATCATGCCAATATTAAACTCGTTCTTTGCTGCAAAGATTTGCTGCCTATGAAGAGTGTCACTCATGAGTTTCCATTTCAGTGTGGATGCTGCCTTAGAAGGAGGGCTGCCTATAAAGCAAGTTTATTTATATACTGAAGCACATTTCATACATACACATTTCAATAGTAATTCAAAGTGCTTTACATAGGCATAATAAGGTAAAAAAAGATAAATACACATAAAAGTCAAGTTTAAAATTATTTAAGATTAACAAATTGAAAAATGCAAGAAAAATTAGTCAGTTAAAAAAATAGATGTAAAACAAATATTAAGGAAAGAAAAAGTTCACATCTCACATCTAATCAGACATAAAGGATACAACTATTCTTAAGACTATCTGAACAGTACATACAAAGTTAAAGTCAGGACACACATACGAAGTGAAAAGCATGAATGAGTTTATGAAGGAGAGATGAGTTGAGGAAATATGAGGATTTTGTCAATGAAGGGTGTCCATTATGTAACATAATCTGAGCGCATTTAACCTATAGGATTCAGTGCATGTGTGTGCTGTTGGCAGCTGTTGTTAAGATCACGCAGAGCAATTGGCATCTGACATAACGTTGCTCCAAAAAGATGGAAAAACAACTTTCTCAAAGAAAAATGTGACACAATAAATTGTTAGTTTACCCCAAAATTAAAATGCTATCATTATTTATTCTCCCACTTTCTTTTATGCATGGAGCAGAAAAAGTTTGTCAGAATGTCTAGCTGCCCTCTTCCATACAATGCAAGTGGATGGGAACCTTGAACTGTCAAGCTTTGAAAAAGACAAAAAAGTATTACAGGTAACCATAAAAGTGTCATAAATGTAGTCCTTACAACTTCTGCTCTATATTTCAAGAGCAGATAGCAAGAGCAGCCATTTGATAGCTTTATGTGAGGAACAGACTGAATTTTAAGTTATTATTTTTCAGTTGAAATCTTGAATTGAAAATTTTGCTTTTCAGCCATGGTCACCATTTACATTCATTGCATGGAAAATAGCAGTTTGAACATTCTGCTTTAAATAACTCCTTTCACATTCAATGGAAGAAAGAAAGTCATACAGGCTTCAAAAGACATGAGGGTAAGTAAATGATGATAGAATTTTCATTTTTGGGGAAACTATTCCCTGAACACTCCCATGTGCTCATGCAGATATGAACAAACAGAGAGCGATGAATGAGGTACTAAGACCGGTAAATAGGACAGCCATGTCAAAACTGCATGGGAACAAATATTACATTTCCTGCAAGTTTATTTTTATTCCTGCAAGAGCTTCAGAGAACTGTTTTAGACCTCCATTACACCACTGCCCCATCCTACTCTCTCTTCTTAATGAAAGGAGCTTTCACATAAACAGTCCAAACACAGTGTCGCAATTTATGTTAGATAGAGCGAGAAAGAATGAGAGAGCACATATAGTATAGCTGAAATGTATAAGTTCTCTGCCACTACAGTACCATCACTAAACAGAATTGCTAAAATAATGGTTGTTTTTAAACAGGTTTCCTGAACACTCCCTGTCTTCCATTGGTCAGACCAACAGAAAATCCCACCCCAAATTAATGCCATTGTTTGAGGCAATTTTGCTAAATCAGGCCAGTAAGGATACTCAAACAATCTTAGCAATGTTTTAAAAGTCTTTTTAAAAAATTCTGGAGAAAATAGGAGAAAGTATTATAACACTATTTATTATATATATATATATATATATATATTACACATTTCAGCTTGAATCAAAACCTCCACAAGAACACAATTATTTCCAGGGATGAGCTTTGCACATATTACCAAAGCATCCCTTTACCATATCACTGACACTATCATGCCAACAATTAGACATGCCTAAGAACAGCTGGAAATGAGAGTTACCATATCAAAACCACAGAGCATAGCGACATATCAGCATTAAAGTATGTGGAGTACATGGAAAGGGCACAGTAGATTTGAGATGAGATTGAAACAGTAGAAGATGATGAAAAGGTTAAACAGTTTGGAGTTTGTTTGCATTTCATATAAGGCATATCAGAATATGGTAGGAGGTAGATGGAAATGGGGCTCTGCTCCAAGAATTTCCCATGAGAGCTACAGAGAGAGAGACAAATAGAAAGGAAATGAGAGAGAAATGAGATGGGATCGAGGCCTCTGTACTCAGCTGTTAGCCTAATGATAAAACTAATGAGACAGCTGACCAGTATCAGCTGTCGCTGTTTTAAATACACGAACACACACAAACACAAACTGGTTCCCATAGCCCATGGATCAACACAGTCCAATTTCTAACTGTTGTTACTAATTGCATCTAACGTAGCATTCATGTGAGTGGGCTACAGAACTATGCCGTGATGTATCGTGACAGCATGGAGTGGTATTTCCTGGCATTTTGCGGGGCCTCCACAGCAATGTGGAGAATGAAGACCCTCTGGAGTCCCTTCACACACCAAGTCAAGTCATTTTTATTTGTATAGCGCTTTTCACAACACATATCATTTCAAAGCAGCTTTACAGGAAATCATACATTAAAAAAAATGAAACTAAAATCTATAAAGTCTTAGAGTGATCAAGGTGTAGTTATTGTAAATTGTGTATAAAATTAAATAATTACATAATTGTATTTAGAACCCCTGTGAGCAAGCTGAAGGTGACTGTGGCAAGGAACACAAAACTCCATATGATGTTGGGGTTAATGGAGAAAACTAACTTTGGTAGAAACCAGGCTCACTGTGGGGGCCAGTTCCCCTCTGGCTAAACAACATGAATATAATGCCAATATTTGTTATTTGCAGTGACGGGTCGTGCATTTAAAGTCTAGGCCTTCGGTGAAACACAGTTTCACAATGAATAAGACACCCTATGGCTTTGGGCATCATACAGTACATTATGTCACAGCTAACTAGTAATACCAATTGACATTTTAAAAACACGTCCACGCACGAAAGCCAGAACTTGAAACAACACTTAATGCTCAAGCAAGCCTAATTTTAACTGCAGCATGACTGTTTGTGAAATGAACGTCTCCCAAACAGACATTCAAAAATCATAATTTTTCATATGAATCTAACAAGGAGGTCTATAATACCTGGAAAAATATATCTAATAATATTTAAATGTTGCTTGCAACAAATTTTGTTTCATCAGGGTACACGTTATGCTGCGTTCCATTCGTGTTGGATGTGGGATATTCCTACTTGATATCTCCGACCATAAATGCATTCCATTCCCCGATATTCAGAACTGCAATGCTCCCGTTAGCTTAGCAGGGGTTTGACTCTCATTAAAGATGTCTCCTAGCAACCCAACTTATAAACAATGCTGCAGTGCTAGCATTTGTGCTTCAGGTGTACAATTATCAAAAGAGATTTTAATGTTTTATACACCTGTTTATGCAGGCATTTGTTAAACAAGCTTTAATATCATGTAATGTGGAAACAAACTCATTTATCAATATTACTTAATAAAGTGAATGTTTATTACTTACTTTGTATATCTCCCTGAGTGTTGACATGTTTGTGTGACATCATGCCCCTGCATCTCGGCGAAATCGGATTTGAGGATTTCTGCACGAGCCTACAAGTTGTAATTCTGACTTCAAGATGCATTCCATTGCACTTTTCCTATAGGAAGTTGTAAAATCCAACTTTCCGAGTTGAATGGAACGCAGCACTTCTTTTCAAAACTTGATCCATCACTGAATGCTCCAGCAGCCTAATTTACACTTAGAAAACTTCTGATGTTGCTATAACAATGCAAAAAGCACTTACCATTTTACTTGAAGTGAATATCAGTCCTCCTTTCCTGTTTAATCAATTAAGCAATCACACGGTCATGCAGAACATCTCGTGTTTTTAAATCCATAAGGATCTCTTTCTCAATGGTGATGAGGCAGTGATGACAGCCGACTTGTCAGCATCTCGAGCTCTTCGCTTTCAAATTACGTGCATCACTTAAAGCATGATTGCATCACTCAACTCCAGCTAGAAGGCCTAGACCGTGACATATCCTAAAGATCACACCCACCAAGAACAAATAAATCAATCTGATTAGCTGATGAATCTGACAATCTGACATTAGATGCCCATTAATTTGCACTGTTGAGGGATTCTGAAGAAATTCTGAAGGCCTGAGGGGGTGGAGCTCAGACTCACGTGCTGCTTTGGCTTTGGGCATGCGATTTGTGAAACAGTTGTCACACTTTGCTTGAAAGCATCAAGGAATAAATTCTGACTGGATAAACTTTTCAATTTCATTTTTCTCTATTTGTTTGTAGATTAATTAAGAGTGAAAAGCAATTAATAATACATAGGCAAGAGGGTGACTGAGAATGAAAGGATGAAAAATATTTATTTATTTGGCGTGTTAGGCCAGCAGAGAAGGCTTTGCTGGCCCTGAGAATTCGCCACTGGTTATTTGTGTCATGGTTTAAAATTTGTAAATTAAGTAAGTGTTAAGGTCCAGTGTTTAAAAAAAAAAGAAAAAAAAAAGAAAGTTTTTTGTGAACTTTAAGATTAATGACTAATGTCTTTGAAGTCCATCCTGGATTAACTGCAGAAGTTCACATAGATGCATGGTCCTTTGTTAGTTGGCTGATGAAGGCTTTTGTTGGCAATTAAATGATAGTCTATGTATTCCATTTCAAAGAGTGTAGTCCATCAATAGACAAAGGTGACGCAGGCAGAGATCAGTGAGGTGCATCACAGTTCAACCAGCAGGTCATTTCGGTGAGGTTCGGTGGGGTCCATCCTAAATCTAAGGTTTAGGCTGTGGCATATGAAGTATCCGATGTCTTACAGTTGGTTTTAGCATCAGTTCATCCTCTGAAGTCAAAAGACTGAAGTGATGTCTGGCAAGCACCGGCTGTAGCTTGTCGTCATCACTCAGCAACACGTAGCAGTGGAGTCCGACACCAAGCAGGAACAGAGATGGATCTGGCCAGCTCTGGTAACCTCAGGATATGAATCAATTCAATTTGATATGAAACAAATAGAATAATATTGGCGTAGATGCCATTTAATTTTATGCAGAGTTATAGATCATGGTAGATGTTTCTAGTTCCAGCAGACCTAACTAAAGCAGCCTAATTGTGAGTTGATGGATAAATTTGGTGTATGCCTGGCTAAATAGATGAGTCTTTATTCTAGACTTAAACTGAATGAGTGTGTCTGTTTCCCGAACAGTGTTAGGGAGACTATTCCATAGTTTAGGAGCCAAATATGAAAAGGATCTACCTCCTTTTGTGGATTTTGATATTCTTGTAATGAACGTGACGGAATGTAGTGTGTCAGAAGGTCACTTAAGTACCGTGGAGCTAGACCATTCAAAGCTTTGTATGTAGTTAAGAGAATTTTATAATTAATACGAAATTTAACAGGTAGACAATGTAACGAAGATAAAATTGGGCTAATATGATCATATTTCTTTGTTGTAGTCAGCACATGGCAGCTGCATTTTGAACCAATTGAAGATTTTTTTATTGAACTTGCTGGACATCCTCCCATTAGTGCATTACAATAATCTAGTATTGAGGTCATGAACGCATGAATTAGTGTTTTGGCATCAGCAACAGAGAGCATGTGTCGTAACTTAGCAATATTTCTGAGGTGGAAGAATGCTGTTCTACAAACATTGGAAATTTGATTTCCAAAAGACTGATTAGTATTAAATATAACATCTAAGTTTTTTGCTGTAGAAGACGACATAACAGTATATCCATCGAGATTCAAATTTAATTTTAGCAGCTTATTTTTAGAGGATTTTTGTCCAATAAATAGTAACTCTGTTTTTAGTATTAGTAACTCTGAGTAAAAGGAAATTTCTGGTCATCCAGTCTTTGATTTCATTGAAACACTCTGCTGATTTGGAGGATTGTGAATTTTCATTAGGTTTAGAAGAAATGTAAAGTTGGGTATCTTCAGCATAACAGTGGAAACTTATTCCATGATTCCTGATAATATCTCCCAGGGGAAGCATGTATAAGGAAAAAAGCAGAGGCCCTAAAACTGATCCCTGTGGTACTCCATACTTATCTTTTTTTTTTTTTATCTGAATTCCTCGTTTACACATACAAAGTGGTAGTCGATGCTTTATTCATAACCAATTTAGCCACAGTACTGAATAAACACTTAGGATTGTTGTGATTATTTTCTATGAATTTGCTCAAATATACTGACCTGGCAGCTTTTAGTGACTGTCTGTAGCTACAGACACTATCCTTCCATGCACTGCAAAATACCTCTAATTTTATATTCTTCCACTTGAGCTCCATTTTCCAAGCTGCTCTCTTAAGAGCATGAGTGTGATCATTGTACCATGGTGTGGGGCTTTATTCTTTAATTTTCTTTTGTAGGGCTTTACTGGTTGTTTAGATCAGTGTTACTATCAGAAATAATTAATAATTATTTCTTTAGTTATTAATTAATATTTAAATTAATTAATTGAATCTAACACATTAAAACCTCATATGGGGCTCCAGTAAATGTAGTGCGCTACGTTTAGGAGCAAGTTTGGTTATTAGCAATAATTAATCATTATCAAAGATAATGATTAATTATTAAAATCAATAGAACATTGATGAGAATCAATGTTAGCTTTTCTAATCCTTTAAATCAACAATTATCAAAGATAATCGTTAATTGTTAACATCGATGAAACATTAATTAAAATTAACACTAGCTTATTGATCATTCAAATTCAACAATCATCAAAGATAATTATCAAAAATCAATAGAATATTAATAAGGATTAACACTGACGGAGCACCACCCTGGAATCAGGGACTAATAACCAGATAGTATAACAATCTCAATATTAGATTGTTTTCTTAGGAAAATCGACATCCGAAGAATATCGATTTTCGGGAAAAAAACAATGAATGAAGGCTTGAATCCGAGCACTGACATCCCGTCAGCATGACACAGGTGTCAATTAATAATTAATACAATGCAGTCAATAAACTTTCGACTTACAACTACAAACTAAACAGTGATATGATTAGATATGGAAATCAAAATAATCCTATAACACATGAGAGTGTGTGTGTGTGTGTGTGTGTGTGTTTATGGAGGGACGCGCACAAAATGGCGGACGTGACTCTCGTGGAGAGTACGTCACGCGAGACTTCCGGCCAGAGAGAAACCAGTCAATGGCGTCTACCGCGTGTATTTGCTTGTACGATAGCTTAGGGACAAAGCTGAGTCCCAAAGCTATCTACTAGCCAAAAATGTGTCCGAGAGTGTTTGTGAGGGATCGTGCGCGTGTGTGTGTGGTTAGTACGAGAGAGAGAGGGAATAAAGTGACAGCCCCAGAGCCGGTTTCGCGATCGTGGAAGAGGAGACAGCTGTTAGTTTATCACTCAGAGACGCGGTGGACGGCTCGTAAACCGTCCCGCGGTCTCTGATTCTTTAATGGATAAACTCAGTTTGCCAGTCTCACCCACGATGGTGGAAATGCACATCAGTCCAATGTGGTTGGACCACAATACAGCAAATCAAATTCGTGATAATTAATACCCTGAGTATTAATAATGAGCGGACATGGTGGTCCGTAAACTTTACAAGCAATAACCTTGAAACACAGGCTCGGGTGATGACGGGAGGCAATTTCCTCGCTCTGTCGGCGGTCGGTATGGCTGCTGATTCTCGGCGGGCTGGCAGAGAAATCAGAATCTTTAATCTCTTCACTTCTGCAGGCAAACAGATGAAGATGTGGATTGCTCGGCGGTCTCCTTCGGATCCGTTAGAGTGATCGGTTGAACACAGAGTAATCTCAACTCGTCCAGCGAGATGGACAGTTTCAAGTCGGACGTTACTTCCTTGTGCCACGAGGCTGCACCTGAGAGCAGCGATGAGCTGCGTCTATACACAGCGAGCAAAGTTGCTGGAAGCAAATCCCGGAAGCATTTCAGAGGTATTTCTACTCCTGATGATGTCATGGTTGGGGGACGTTCTGTTGTGTGCCTCATCCAATAAGAGGTGAGAGTTCGATACTTTAGTGAGCAAGGCTTCATGGGATTTGTAGTCTGTTTTGGACTCCCTTTGTTTGATTTTGGCGCAATTTTTATCAGTATAATTTATGACCTGGTATGTGGGGGCCTGAGTTAGGTTTTACGACTGTGTTAGGCCTGCCTTTGTCTTCTATCTGAATACATGAGGCCCAACACTTTCATCGAAGGGGGGGGCAACACTATCAAGGGTGCTAGAGAAGACTGCATTTATATTTTCTGTTATTACATCAAGTTCTTCTAGACTTTTTGGCTTACTGAGTATGTGAGACAATTCTGGAAGATTATTAGTGAAGCTATCTTTAGTGGTCGAAAGAATCGTTCTACCCGAGCGATAGCATGGTGTAGATTGAGTGACATTAGCTGATCGCAGCAAACATGAGACAAGGTAATGATCTGAGATATCATCGCTTTGTGGTAGAATTTCTATAATATCAACATCAACTCCATATGACAGAATTAAAGCTAGTGTATGATTATTGTGATGAGTTGGTCCTGTCACATTTTGTCTGACTCCAAGAGAGTTGAGAATATCGATAAATGCTAATCCCAGTGTGTCATTTTCTTTATCTATGTGAATGTTGAAGTCACCAACAATTAAAGCTCTATCTACATTAACTACTAGATCTGATAGAAAATTAGCAAATTACCAAGGAAACCAGAGTACGGCCTGGGTGATCTATATAGTATAGCAAGGGCAAAAGACGACAGATGTTTTTATTTATATCTGACGATGTCACATTAAGCATTATTAGTTCAAAAGACTTAAACTTATATCCTCTGAGTAACATCAAAAAATTCACTGTAAATTGTAGCAACACCTCCTCGACCCTTCAGATGAGGCTCATGTTTATAACAATAACCTGGGGGAGTAGATTCATTTAAACTAATATATTCATCCAGTTTAAGCCAGGTTTCAGTCAAACAGAGCGCATCCAAACTATGATCTGTAATAATTTAATTTACAATTAGTGCTTTGGTAGAAAGATAAAGATATATATAATGTTTAGTAGCCCTACCTTTATATGATGTTTATCTTACTTTTTTTTTTCAAGTTTGACCTTAATAAAACAATTTCTAAATGATTTAGTGAGAGTTTTGTGTTTTGTAGTTCGGGGAACAGACACAGTCTCTGTGATATCTAGGTGATACAGTCTCTATGTGTTGTAGCTAATGTGACCTGTGTGATGTCTCAAGGCAGCTAGCAGATGTTCGGATTAACCAGTTTGTCTGCTTCCTGACCTGGGCCCCAGTTAGTCAAATACTATCACTATTGATAAGACTTTGAGCCAAATTACTAGAGAGGAGAGCAGCACCTTCCCTGGAGGGATGGAGTCCGTCTCTCTTTAGCAGGTCAGGTCTTCCACAAAAACTCTTCCAATTGTCTATAAATTCTATGCTATTCTCCAGACACTACTCAGACATCCAGCCATTCAGTGACACTAATCTATTATAAACCTCATCACCACGACAAACAGGGAGGGAGCCAGAGCATATTACAGTGTCTGACATTGTTTTTGCAATTTCACACACCTCTTTTAACATTATCTTTATTGATCACCAATTGGCAAAGCCAGACATCATTAGTGCCAACATGAATAACAATTTTAGAAAATCTACGTTTGGGGGCCTGGGTAGCTCAGTGGTAAAATACGCTGGCTACCACCCCTGGAGTTCGCTAGTTCAAATCCCAGGGCGTGCTGAGTGACTCCAGCCAGGTCTCCTTAGCAACCAAATTGGCCCGGATGCTAGGGAGGGTTGAGTCACATGGGGTAAACTCCTCATGGTTGCTATAATGTGGGGCGTTCTCGGTGGGGCACGTGGTGAGTTGAGTGTGGTTGCTGCGGTGGATGGTATGAAGCCTCCACACAATTAAGCCAGTCGCACAACAGACGAGAAGCTCCATGGCACGTTACAGGTAGAACAATGACCCTGTAGAACTGTGAATCTTGTCACCGTACAGACAAAAGGTAGGTATTTGCACTTCTGCAAGTATTAACTGTCAGGAATAAGAGAGGCTCAGGACCCAAACTAAATAAATGAATTTATTAATACAAACAAAAGGGCAAAAATCAAACCAAAACTCCCACAAGGGGAAAAAAAATTTATAAACAACCCTGTAGGGGAGAACAACAATGTAAGTAATCCGGGTTAGGGAAGAAGGTAAACGGGGCACAAGATGGACCAGGAATAAGTTAGGGGGACAGGACCAACACGGAATGTGATCAAACACACATACAGGACAGACTAGATCACAAGACGAACTGGCACTGGACAGCACACACGAGGAGACTAAAATAGGGAGAGAAATCAAATGGGTTAACAGGGAACAAGTGAGGCAAATTAACTAATAATAAGCAAACAAGGAGGCAGGGTATGACATAAAACAGAGAGGCACGCGGCGATACAGAAACAAATCAAAGCCATGTGCTCTCACAAGGCAACAAAACATCTGCATGGCATAAGCGCACATCAGCAAGGCAATAAATGCCCATGCCAACTGACAAACAAGACAAGAGAATGCATAGCAACGCCAAACAAAGCGATGCCATGCATTCTCACACTAAACAAAACCTGAGCGTACATTGCAAGGCAAACGCCACACAATGCACGTAACAGGCAACAAAAACAAGACCTGTACAAGAGTTCATCCACACACACCCGACACCTTAGACCAAAGTGACCTAACCTTAGCACAACATGAAGACAGCTCGTGACCCGGTCGAGCAACGCAACGCAAGCGTAACGCAAGGCACACCCATGTTCGCAAGAGACGGACAAACAACTGCCATGAGTGAATGCCAAGATGACATAAGCGCGATGCACCAACGTCAATAAAAGACAGACATGGAGTACGAGTGTCCGGATCCTGACACAGACCGAAACCGCACAAGACAGGAAGTCAGGATCCAGACACCTGGTTCCCAACATGAAAAAAACCAAAACCGTGCGCTCACACACAAAGACAGACAACAAAACACAAGAAAGACATGGGATGATGATGCCACAGTCCTGTCAGACAAAAACTCAGACTGACTGAGTGACAGGACCATGAAAGTCCCCAAAACACAACAGAAAGGGAGAGGAGGGAAACCAGGGAGGGAGCTTCAAGAAAGGGGTGGGGTCCAGTGGCATGGGAGGAGGCCTCAGGGCAGACACAGCGTCTGGCGGCCTGGGCAGAGGCAGGGTCTGGCGTTCTGGGAGGTGGCCTCAGAGCAGAGGGGACAGAGTACTGGGCGGTGGTTACTGGACAGGGGTCAGAGGACTGGGGAACCACTTCCGTGGCCGGGAGTGCTGGCAGCAACTGGGAAATGGCCTGTGCAACTGGGAAACTGACACACAAAGACAGACAATGAAACACAAGACAGACGAAGGATGATGATGCCATGGTCCTGTCAGACAAAAACCCAGACTGACAGAGTGACAGGACCGTGACAATTAACAAAGTGATGTTGATGAGTTTGCAGATTAGTGTATGAAGCCGGTGCAACTGTGCAAACTAAAAGATTAGAAATGGCAATGTTTATTATACAATTTCTTTTTATGTAGTCAAACCACAAAAAGACATCATTGTAACTGAAAGTACATTATGTAGGTTATTTGAAAGATACTGTACATTCACAAAATGTAATGGCTAATTGGAGGCTGTAAATGGCTTCTAGTAATGACTAAAGTAAATAATCTGTCACGTGATAATGATTTGGGTAGAATTAAATTAAAAACAATGTTAGTGGTGCTCCATGGCACTGCAGAATTTTGATTGTGCATACATTACTCACATGGTCTATCCACACTGAAGTCGTTGTGAAGAAGGCTCATCAGCGCCTCTTCTTCCTGAGACGGCTGAGGAAGTTTGGAATGAACCACAACATCCTCACATGGTTCTACACCAGCACTGTAGAGAGCATCCTGACTGGCTGCATCTCCGTCTGGCACAGCAATAGCACAGCCCACAACTGCAAAACACTGCAAAGGGTGGTGCGAACTGCCAGACACATCATCGGAGGTGAGCTTCCCTCCCTCCAGGAAATATATACCAGGCGGTGTGTGAAAAAAGCTCGGAGGATCAGAGACTACAGCCACCCAAGCCATGGGCTGTTCTCACTGCTACCATCAGGCAGGCGGTATCGCAGCATCAGGACCCGCACCAGCCGACTCCATGAAAGCTTCTTCCCCCAAGCAATCAGACTTTTGAACTCTTGATCTCCCACGATCAAATACATCAGCACTGCACTTTATTACTCTTACTCTTATATCTCACACTAGACTGTCATAATTTATATTATTATTATATTATATTCTCTCTTAACAACTTACTATCAACCGACAGCCTGAATGTCAATACAGTATAATACAACCTACTGTACATTCTATATATACTACTATATATAGTTGTTTTATTTTTTTATTTTTATTGAATAATGTGTATATATATTGTGTGTATTGTATACTGTACAGTGTATGTTATTATTTGTATATTGTGTTGTGTGTAATTATGTGTATATTAGACTTTAAATTGTGTTGTGTTAATTTGATGTTATTGTAAATTGGTATATGTCTCATCACTGTTACGACTGCTATGTTGATCGGAACTGCACCCAAGACTTTCACACACCATTGCACTTGTGTATATGGTTGTGTGACAATAAAAGTGATTTGATTTGATTTGATTTTGATTAATAGTTTTGCCAGACGATATATATTTTATGCCAGAAAAAAAAAAATCAATGGCTAATGTTTGGCAAAAAGCCAAAAATTGTGTACATGTATTAAAACGTGCAACAGTATTATGTAATAATATTTTTTTTATATATACTGTCTTAATGTAGAGTGACGTTATCATAGGAGCACAGGTAGCACACATGGTCTGATATATTGTGTGGTTGTGCATGTGTGCAGGTGACCTAGGATTGAATCCTGTTCAGTCCTCATTTCCATTGCATCTAGAAGACAGTGGCGATTTCTCAGGGCCAGCAAAGCCTTCTCTGCGGGCGTAACATGCCTAATAAATAAAAACAGTTTTATCCTTTCATTCTCATTGACCTTTTTGCCTATGTTTTTTCGGTCACTTTCCACTCCTAATTCATCTACAAATGAATAGCAAAAAACAAAAAATTAATCCAATCAGAATTTATTCCTCAATGCTTACAAGCAAAGTGTGACAATTGTTTCACAAATCGCATGCCCAAAGCCGTGCTCCTTAGCCGAAGCAGCACGTGAGTCTGAGCTCCACCCTGTCAGGCCTTCAATTTCCACAGAATCCCTCAACACTGCAGTGAATAGGCATCTAAAGTCAGATCATCAGATTCATCAGCCAATTAGACTGATTTATTTGTTCTTGTTGGGTGTGGTCTTTAGGATATGTCTCAGTTCAGGCCTTCTAGCTGGCCTTGAGTGACGCAATCATGGTTTAAGTGATGTATGTAATTTGAAAGTGAAGAGTGCGAGATCTTCCTGATGAGACGGCTGTCATCACTGCCGTTGAGAAAGAGATCCTTATGGATTTAAAAACCTGAGATGTTCTGCATGAATTGATTAATTAAACAGGAAAGGAGGACTGATTTTCACTTCAACCAAATTGGTAAGGGCTTTTTGCAATGTTATAGCAACATCAGGAGTTTTCTAAGTGTAAATTAGGCTGCTTGAGCATTCAGTGTCGGATCAGGTTTTGAAAAGTAACCGTATACCCTGATGAAACAAAATTTATTGCAAGCAAAATTTAAATCACAAATATTATTAGAGAGCTTTTTCTTGGTGTTATGTCTGCATCAATATGCTAGTATAACACTGATTATATGCATTTTCGTTTAGGAACAGATGCAACACCACGAGAATGGGGAAAACAACTTGTTCTTCGTTTATTGCTTGTCAGCATCAGCCCAACAACATCCAGCCTGGAGCACACTCCAGTGGCAACAGGTAAGGATGAATTAACCCAAAAACATCAGTTTCTCCCCTCTTAATCAAATTCCCATATATCCAAACTTAAAGAAACACAGGGAATTCAACTTAAAGTATGGCAATAACGTGATCACTTAATGTAACTGAACACTATTAGTTGGTGTCACTCCAAATGAATGCAAACTCAGTCATGAGGTATACAACACAGATCAAACACATTCCTATACATTTTTTTTCTTTCTTTTTTTTTTTTAATTACCCAAACCTTAAATGTCCCCACTCAAAAACATTTTATAAATTAAGTCTGTTAGGTGGTTTGCGGACCCGAACAGGAAACCTCCTAACACTTTGAGAAGCTGTAATGGATGATTCCGAGAGCTTTGTTTCACCTTGGTCTGAAGCACACATATTTGGTTCACTGACCGACAAAGACGATTCCTGTCCAGCATTGTCTGGTGTCTGTGATGGAACGTCCACTGATTGAGGTAATTCGGTGACTTTGGAAATTTCAGGATGACAGTCTAACATCTGATCCGCATGTCTTTTCCAGAGTTGCGAATTTCCCACCTCTACAGTATAGGACACTGGTCCTGTCTGAGAGGAAACAGTACCAGTTTTCCACTTTTCCTCTCTGCACCGATAATCCCAGACCATCACTGAGTCACCAATATCAAACCCTCTGTGTTTAGAGTGAACAGACCGGTAAGAACACTGGGCCCTTTGTGCCTGATCAACAGCATTAGCCACACTAGGTTTCAGTAAGTCCAAGTGTGTTTGCAATTTGCGATGTAAGAACAGCATAGCAGGGGTTTCTCTTGTTGTGCTGTGTGGGGTATTTCTGTACTGTAGCAAGAAGGCATCCAGTCTCTGTTGCAATGATATTGGCTCTTTGGAGGATTTCAGAGAATGGTTAAATGTCTGCACAAAGCGCTCTGCCAGACCATTTGTGGCAGGGTGGAATGGGGCTGAGCACACATGATTCACACCAATAGCTTTTAGAAAAGAGTCATCTGACGTAAACTGTGGGCCATTGTCGCTTACCAGAGTTTCAGGTATGCCATAACAACTGAATAAGCCTCTCAGTACTTGAATGGTCTTGGACAATGTTGTGGAATCCATCACATGAACTTCTGGCCATTTTGAGTGAGCATCGACAACCACCAGGAACATCGGCCCCTCAAATGGACCAGCAAAGTCGATGTGAATATGTTGCCAAGGAGCTCCGGGCCATGGCCAAGGATGTAAAGGTGAGAGACAGGGAGATTTTTGGTTTTGCTGGCATGACAAGCAGGTCTTGGATTTCTCTTCAATTTGCGAGTCAATACTGGGCCACCAGATTTCGCTGTGTGCTAGGGCTTTCATTTTCACTACACCTGGGTGTCCCGCATGCAGGTCCTCTAAGACTCTTTGTCTAAGGTTGGGTGGAAGGTAGAGTGGTGGTGGTGTAGTGGGCTAAAGTACATATCTGGTAATCAGAAGGTTGCTGGTTCGAGCCCCACAGCCACCACCATTGTGTCCTTGAGCAAGGCACTTAACTCCAGGTTGCTCCGGGAGGATTGTCCCTGTAATAAGTGCACTGTAAGTCGCTTTGGATAAAAGCATCTACCAAATGCATAAATGTAAGTGTGGAACAATAACTCGCTGTCCCCACATTAAACTGAATCCTTTTTGTCCTTGTGCAACACAGACAATGGCAAACGGGATAATCCATCAGCATTTCCATGGTCGCTGGCACTTCTATACTGGA
Organism: Myxocyprinus asiaticus; assembly: GCF_019703515.2. Taxonomy (NCBI): domain Eukaryota; kingdom Metazoa; phylum Chordata; class Actinopteri; order Cypriniformes; family Catostomidae; genus Myxocyprinus; species Myxocyprinus asiaticus. Next base: position 17,963,904 of record NC_059366.1, read on the forward strand.
TCATGTAATTGTGTGCTGCAAGTAAAAGTGCCCACCTCTGGAGTCTTGCAGCAGCCATGGATGGAGTGGCTTTACTACGGCTGAGGATGGTAGTAAGTGGACGGTGGTCAGTCAGTAAGGTAAAATGGTGTCCGTAAAGGTAAGTACGAAATTTTCTGACTCCAAAAATGATTCCTAGTGCTTCACGTTCTAACTGGGCATAGTTTTGCTTAGACTTGCTCAAAGTTCGAGACGCGAACGCTATCGGCCTCTCCTGACCATCAGGCATCACATGGGAAAGCACAGCTCCTACCCCATAGGGTGAAGCATCACAAGCTAAACGAACTGGGAGTCTTTGATCAAAGTGAGTACACTCGGGGTCAACAACTGAGCTTTGGCCTCCTGGAAAGATTTCTCGCACTCCGGAGACCAGTTCTATTTTATGTCCTTATGCAACATTGCATTTAATGGATGAAGAATTGTAGCCAGGTTTGGAACAAATCTTGCATAATAATTTACCAGTCCCAGAAACGATCGAACCTGGCGAACATTAACTGGAGCTGGCGCTTCTGCAATAGCACGCAGCTTGTCTGGGGACTTGTGGAACCCTGCGGCGTCAATCACATGTCCCAGATACTCCAGCGAACTCTTGAAAAACTCACTTTTCTCCGGTTTCACGTGAAGGCCAAACTTCTCCAGCCTACTCAGTACCGCCTCAAGGTTTATCAGGTGATGAGCATCATCATTTCCTGTGACCAGGATATCGTCCAGGAAACAATGGACGTACGGTAGCCCCTGAAGTACTTGCTCCACCACTCTTTGGAATATGGATGGTGCCAATGTTATTCCAAAGGGTAATCTATTATACGAAAAAATGCCCTTATGAGTAGTTATTGTGAGGTATTTGCGGGAGTTCTCATTAACTGGCACTTGCAAGTAAGTGTGTGAGAGATCTAGTTTGCTAAATTGCTGCCCTCCGGCCAGTGAAGCAAATAAATCCTCAATCCGTGGTAACGGATAATGTTCCACACAAAGTGCTGGATATACGGTTATTTTGAAGTCTCCACAAATTCTCACATTGCCACCCTTCTTGACTACTGGCACGATGGGGGTTGCCCATTCACTGAACCAAACAGGTGAAATAATTCCTTGTTTCAACAGGCGGTCTAACTCCACTTCCACCTTAGGTCTGACTGCATATGGCACAACACATGCTTGGAAGAATTCTGGCTGTTGTCCTGGTTTCAGATTTAAGGTAGCTTCAAATCCATTGAATGTTCCTAAGTCATCACTAAACACTTTTGCATATTTTTTTAGGAGAGAATCCAGAGTCTCTTCATTTGTCTGGTCTCTTCATTTGTCTGGTGTACTGCTCTCACAATTTTGATTTCACGCCAGTTAAGTCTAATTCTGCGGAGCCATTCTAGTTCAAAAAGTGGCGCCGCATCACCTTTTACTACATACAGGGGTAGCCTCACGTTTTGTTTGTTCAACTTAACTTGCACTTTGATGACACCCTCTGGAGAAATCACTTCGCCCATGTATGTCTTGAGGATAATACTTGTGTGGCACAATCGAATATGGCTCATCTTAGCTCTGTACAGTTCACTAGAAACCACTGCTCCCATATCCACTTCCATGTCTATCGGCAGCCCTTCAATTTTAGGTTTCACTTTCATCACTGATGACACTGAACTAGTTGAGTTTTGCATTTTACTCACTCGTGAAGTATCAAGTACCGCAGTCACTTTGTGCAGTGTCAACTCAGCATCAGTATCTGAGGTTGTGTCATCGTCACTTCTTTCCACATTAACATCCACCTTATGAATTCGCCTTTTCTTCATCTGGTCCTTATTTTTCATGAATTTCCCCTTGACTGCTGTTTTGGGTACTTTGTCACCCATTTTCTTACTTTTACACATCCGTGAAATGTGGCCTCTCCTGCCACAATTGTGACACTGTTTTTCCTTATAGAAACATTCGCTTTCAATATGGTTGGACTTCCCACACAGGTAACATTTCTCTCTGGACAACGCTGATGATAGGGACATTGCATTAACTTTCAGTGAGTTACTCAGGTGCTGTGATTCCCTAGACACAGCTTCCATCGACATCACTATGTCCACAGCCTTTTGGTACGTGAGCGCTGTATCTGTCAACAACTTCCTTTGTATTGACCCACTACTCAACCCGCACACAAATCTGTCCTGCAGCGCGCCATTCAAATTATCGCCAAACTCACAGTGTTCCGCTAATCTCTTTAACACAGCCATGTATTGAGCGATACTCTCACCCTCTGCTTGATTTCGTTTGTGAAATTGAAATCTCTCCGTGATCACAATGGGCTTGGTGGTAAAATGTGCTTGCAGTGTGTTCACAATTTCATCATACTTCATAGCCCCAGGCTTAACCGTGCAATGAGACTAATATTAATACTCTTTTCTCATCACTGATGTCGTTCGCCTCCACAAAATGCTCAAATCATTCTACATACATGGACCATTGTTCCCTCACTTCTACATGTCCGATGATCACAGCCATTCTGTACACTTGATCGCCAGCTTAATAATTGCAGTGGGAACATTGTGCTAGTCGCCAATTTATGTTATGTCTGCATCAATATGCTAGTATAAGACTGATTATATGCATTTTCTTTTAGGAACAGACGCAACACCACGAGAATGGGGAAAACAACTTGTTCTCCGTTTATTGCTTGTCAGCATCAGCCCAACAACATGCAGCCTGGAGCGCCCTCCAGTGGCAACAGGTAAGGATGAATTAACCCAAAAACATCACACTTGGTATGGTTTTCGTGCGTGGATGTGTTTTTAAAATGTCAGTTGGTATTATTAGTCGACTGCCACGTAATGTATGATGTCTTATTAATTGTGAAACTGTGTTTTCTTAATGGCATGAATCGCACTGAAGGCCTAGACTTAAAATGCACTGGCCGCGGCTGCTAGTAGACATAACGGATGTTTATACTACAAGACAAGAACAAACTCGTAATTAAAAATTAACTTTTGTTAAAAAAAGCTTTATATTATTACACAGAAAATTTGTCTTAAATTTTATTAAATTCATCTTTCTTTTTTTTTTTTTGTATGGATTCTCTTTAATTAGATGATTGCGAGGGGAAAGCTGTGGTATCTGTGGGAAGTGGGAGCTTTGTAGGAGCAGAAGTAAAAACAGACACAGGACCCTACCGAGAAGCAGGAAGCTGCCCAGCTTTGTCCATCTCAGCTCTTAAACTCCCTCAGAAGACTCTGCTTCAGATCTCCCCCCAACCCCTTTCTCTCGCTCTATGAAGCTGTCAGTCTCTGGAAGATGGTTTAGAGGATCCCCTCCAATAATTCTACATTCACAAAAGCAGCCTGTGGACAATAGGGCTCTTTATACATCTGTGTGTGTGGGTACATTTAATTTAGCTGGCAGTCAAGCGTTTGATGATGGGTTTGGATGCGAGTACAGGCCACGAGGAGGGGCATAACGGCACTCTTCTCGCATTTGAGCCTAAAAACATATACAACACAATAGAGATACTAATGAATGAGGTGTGGAGAATGGAAAGATGGAGGGAAGAGGGGGTTAATGGAAAAGCAAAGAAGGGGAACAGGGTCATTTGTACAGCTGGACCAAAGTATACAGCACGGTGACCTATCATTCAAGGATCTGACAGCAGGATACTCCCCTTCAGGATGGTGATGGAGACGTCGAAAAGAGCTGTCAATCTAAATGATACACACAAACACAAATTTTTTGGGGGGTGGGGAGTTTCCATTACTTCTGTTGTCTTTATACTAAGCAAATTATATTTTCTATCCCCTGTACCAATGCCTCACATGAACCTTTCTGGAACTGTCTGTTTTCTTTAATACACTATTTAGAATGTTTAATAAGATATTTTCCATTTGCTAGTCTCCACAATGTCTGTGATTTAAGATTTTACTTTCCTTGTCAGGACATTTGGTCTCCACAATGTAGGCAAAACCTGACATTCACATAAACACAGGCAAATGATACAAAGCTTTAGTCCCTCTGCAACAGACCCCCTGCAAGTGAACCCAAGTAAAAGAAGCTGTTGGCTTTGTGACCTCTAAACACACATGAACACAAAATCATAAGTCTTTAGCATATCTCAGTATGCAACTAAAGGCTGAAACATACTTTGTGCAAGTATGTCAATACAGGTGCTTCTAGCAACGCAAAGTCTTTTTTTGTGTGTGTGCATTCCGAAATGTGTCAGACAACAATTCAATACAAACACATGTTGCCTTCCCAGCATTGTCGCAAGGATTGGTATACCAAACATTAATGTGAATGTTCGCTTCTAGGACATATTTTCTCTTTCAAGCCAACTAATGTCATGGCAGAGCAACAGTTAAAAGAGAATATTGCTAAGTGAAAGTGAAGATATTTAAAGCATCTTACCTTAATATTAACACATACAGTTTTATGGCACAGACTTATGAAGGTAACTCTATCGCCCCCTCGAGTAATGAGATTTGTTACCGACACAGTAAAATGCAAGAAGGCACATTAAGCATATTCAACCGGACCATGCATTGGCAATGCGTTGGCCAAGATCTCACATCTGCATACATGTACTTGAATAAAGTATGTTTCTGGCCTTAGTTTGAAGGGGGTTGTTGCCATAGGTTTAATTTACGATTTGGACATGTTCCTCACCACTTTATGAAAGCCTTTCTTATGTTGAATATGAGGGAAAAAGCTTGAGACAGAGATATATTTAATACAGAGGAATTGTGGAGCAGGAGTTTTCATTTCGTTAGTGTGTTATAAATCCACCAACATACACCTGTGATTTTGTTTTATTAAAACTTCACATTGTGTGAGACTTGAACCCAGGACCCCTTGCACTCCAAGCAAAAGTCTCTAGACCAAAAGTCATTACCCTGTATATGACAGTGCCAGATGTAACAATGACATTGTCAAATAAAACATGTCACAAGTTCATTTGAATTAAAAAAGAATGATTGTACCCACAATTCACTCACCGTATAGATAACTTATTTTTATATATTTAATGGTAATGTTAATATAATCAATTGATGACATTCCAGTTGAGACTCTGGAAATGTGCAAGTCCTCACCACTTTTTAAAATAAAGTGACACCCAGGCTGGTTACTCCCTGCAAATGCATCTTCACACTTAATGGAAATCCGTGGGACTTGGTGCACCTGAAGCTAACTGTGTCTTTCAATTTAGGGTCTCTTTCTAAATAAATGAGCTGTATTACTGCTCTTTGTTTTTATCAGAGCATTGATGTGGGATCAGGCTAATGAGAATAAATAGAAATTCAATCCAATCTCTCTGGTTCTCTAACATTGCTATCTGTCCCAATCAGAGAGAGAGTGGACCGGGGACTTAAGTTAGCTGCACTTACCGCAGCTGGTTAATTTTTCCAGGTACACAGGAACTGGAGTAGGGGTACACAGTTTTTTTTAGGGCAGCTATTGATTTGTGAGCTCATCTGGTCTACGATGGACATCTGGAAGGAGAGAGTGGAGCTCCAGGCCAGCATGGAAGGTGGTGAGCTGCTGTTACTCTCCCCTGATCTCCACTGTCGAAGACCATGAGCCAAGGTGAAGGAAGATCTATCAGAATTACATATCCTGTTCACACTGATTAGAGTCAGCACTCTAACATAGTGCTACAATCAAAGACCCTACGTGACGAGTCCTTACATTTTGCTACATGATGATCACACGTGATATCGACATGTTACTTTTGAAAGTTCATGTACCCTGAAATCAACCCCATTCTAAAGAATTATGACAAGCGTCGTCCCCCATCAGACATTTTTGTATCATTTCAAGCATGATCACATTTCCCTAGTGTTACTGATCGAATATTGTGCAAGCAACCTCTGACACATGGGTTCTGGTCCTGTGGGAACCAGGAAGTAATCACATTCAAATAAACAATGGTGAGCATGATTCAATGGCTACATTTTCACTCTCAAATACATTTTTTACTTTAAACTGACTTTTGGCACCATTTTGAGGGTATTTCACCAGGTAACTGGAGCTCACAGCTAACCCTACATTCAACAACACTTCCAGCTTCAGTCCCTGGGGGCAGTGATTTGAAATTTAGTATCAACAGACCGATTTCAGCAGCAACATTTTCAACCTTCTTTTGCCAAAATCAGTGGGATCAGTCTGTTAGATTTGCCTAATTTTGTAATGATGCATTAATTTATTTACACTGGAATCACAATTAGTTTAATATTGAATATTATTATATTAATATATAATAATATTACAATATTGAAAACTCAAAAGTTTAATATTGATTCTCGTGCACAGCCTGCAGTTTGTAGAACAGTACGTAGACAGACAGATTTACACTTTTTAAATGGCTAGAATCCAAAATATAAACACAAACCATCACAGCAGAGCAGAAACAAGCAAAATAAGGGAACGAGTAAGCTAGATCATCCACAATAACACTTTCAATCAGCAACACTATTTCACCCCTGCTAGCTACAAACTGCTCATGGATGGGTCCCCATCTCACAGTTCAATGGCGGGGGGGTCACAGATTTGCAGTATACTACTGCACGCAATCCTTGTAGTGCTAACACACACATATACTGTAAATCTTTCACAAGTATAAAAAATCTTAATATTGTTATGCATTAAATCACAATAAGAATGTAAGAGAGGTTCTGTCTCTCTCATACACAGTACACAAAGAAATTACTGCATGCAAAATGCAATACATCACTGTATCAAATCTCTAAAAATATCCAGTGCCAATGCTCATGACCAAACTACATACAAGCAAAAAGCAGCCTCCCACTCACATAAAATCAAAGTGTGTGTGTGTGTGTGTGTGTGTGCGTCTTTGAGCCGGTCTCATTTTGAACAGATAAAAGATAATACAGATGGGTTCTCTAATTATATGGCTAATTACAATTCATTTTGTCTCTCTGAAGATGACAAAAAACTGCTCACACTCATAACATCAGTCCCAACTTAACATCAGTGAGCCCGAGCCACAAGGCTGCCTAATGGAGATCTGTGCACAGCATTGCACGTTTTAACCACATCATCAACATTTTCAGTGTCACATCTGGTCTACTGGATTAACCAGTGACAAAGACTGAACAACAGGTTAAAACCCTGTAACCATGGAAATGGATGGATGCAGACAGGAACCGGGTGAGAAACTGGAAGCTGTTGGTTAGAAGATTTATGAGGTTGGCTTTACATTCATGGCAAACAGAGTCCTAGTTTTGCATGTATATGTGGATGCGTGTATAACACTGGATTGTCAGAGCCTAAATGAGTCCCAGGGGAATGACCAGCTGTTTTACAGCCAGGAAATCCATTTTACACCAGTTACTTTCCTCCTGCTTAACTCCTCTCTTCACTCACCCAACTCTTTAATTTTCATATCCCTCTGAGCTGTGCCAAAAGTTCAGCCTTCTTAAAGAGCAGCTTCCCCAACAACTGCTCAACAGTGCTCTTACACACATACAGTCCAGACACATACACACCCATACAACACTACACACTGAAGCACAGCAGACTCACTCTGAAAAAAAAGGATGGTATTAAAAAATACTATTACCATACTTAATTGTACATGGTACTAAGGTAATACCATGGTGCTCTTTGAGGTATCTTGGAGTTCCATTTAAATTCTAGTGTACAAAAATGTGGTAAACATGTCATATACATTGACCCCAAAAAGTGTTCAGACACTTTAGCCACACTGAAAATTAATGTATACCATAGCAATAGATAACGAAATATCAAATCAAGTGATTCTGCAAATTTTCTTTTTTCACTGGACTTTTCTGGGCCATTTTATGCAATTACTTTTTACTAACTGGTCCCAAAGTGATTTAAGTGGATACATGAAGTCAGTTTACACTGGTGTATTTCAGCACACATACTATGTTCCAGAAAGTTTTACAATCAGAAAGTTGTCCAAATTTTTGGCTTCATTTTAAACAGCATTTCAATTGTTTTATCATTTTAAACCTAACAAACCTCTTTTTGGGTAATGTTTGGCTTGAAAAGTGTGCTAGAAAAATATATGGAATTGGTTCAATATTTGTTATCTAATGCAATGACACACAAAAATGTATGTCTACGTGTCCAAATACTTTTTGTGGCCACTGTATATCAAAAGTAACATGGTATTTCCACCTGAAAAAAAATCACTGTACCATGGTACTAAGGAGCTCTAAAACAACTGGAAAGAGCTATTCCATTCATTTCGAATGGCATCTGCATGGCTGGCGCAGGGTTCCCTGGAAGTATGCGGTCTGGCACTCAGTTCCAGGACCGGGTGTCATGTGACGTATCACTCGTCAATGGCAACAGTTAGGCAATATAAATCCATTGAATGCTTTTCAGAGCCTTTCAAAAACAATCTGTCCCTGGAAAAAGATGTACTACAATGTAATTACTACCAATTACATTTTTCTTGGAAAATGTTTATTCCGTCAGAAAACACGAGAGGGGTATAACTGCACACAGAACTCGAAAAGGGGCGGGAGCTCCAAATCACCAGCAAAGATATAGGGAGCCCCTTACCTAACCCTTTCCCTAACCGTCTGTGGAGGTGTCACCAACTTTTGGAGTCTCCATTTGGAGATCTCTGGCCTGCAGCTATACCTACTTGGAAAACACAGCTAGCTTTGAATGGCAGTCAACTGGGCAAGAATGCTTTTTGCCATCATAGGGTGGGCATAGTTCCAGCATCTACCATCAAGTGCTCTCAGCGGCCTGCTAACCATCTAATTCCTGACCCCCTGCATGGGACATCCAAAGTTCTTTTCTTTTTTCTTTTTTTTTTGCATGGGTAGCACTTTCTCAGAACACAACACACACTAAAACCACCACTTCCATTATCCCTAACCCACTGAATGCTCAAACTACACATTAGACCAAACAATCACAATGGAGGCAGAGGAGGGAACAGAGGGAGGCTACAGAGTAGGACAGTATTTACTATTCCAGCCATATAGCGATACAGCCCTTATGTTTTTGTACTTTAGTCAGACCCTACTGGGCCAGTGGGCACCAAGACAGTTTACAGTACACCACATAAGTCACTGTACATGCCAGCAGTTAGAGAATTTTACACAGCTGTCATCAGTTCCCCACAAGTCACACATGATCTGGTATGTATTTGCAAGAAGTATGTTTAACCCGCATGTGTTTGCATCACACACACCTGATGGATTGCATGTGTGAAGCGGATCCGCTGTGGCCCCTGGCCTGGCATAAACTGCAAATCCTACAAACATTTCACAGTAAGCTATCTTATTCTAGCATTTCAAAAGTCAAGCCAGGGCAAACCTCAAAATATCGACACTGCTTCACACAGCCTTTTTCCTATGCAAACCATCACTATTTGTTTTTCTTCAATTCTTCAATTCTCATGACTGACGCAGACCATTTAGCGGCCTATAAGTGCTCCCCTTACTGACCACAATGGTTGGTATGGTAACCGTTTCCCGGCCTTCGTGCTAGGGTTCTGGTGACTGCAGGCGCCATGGCGACGCAGGGGAACGGGGAGTAGAGAAGTGATGTGTTTGTAGAAGAGTTAGAGGAACAATATTATTACAGGCAGACTGGGAACTCATGGAGAGACAAGAGTTTGCTTGAATGCAGTGTGTACTTCACCATGCCATCCAATAATATCTCTACATTTGGAAAACATACATCAGTCACACAGAGAAAGAGATGGAGAGAGAGTTAGCAGAGAAAGAAAGAGATTTCTTAGTATGCTAAATTGTTGTTGACCATGTCACATGAACTTATCATATTATCATGTTTAATTCAAGTGCCATCCAGTTACCATCTCAAAAATAAAAACATTTTGTGTAAAAATGTCATATCTTTTGGCAGGCCGATCAAATAATATATCAAGAAAGAGAAGTTAAAAATTGCAGCTGATAAACCACTATAAACTTGTGGTTTATACTTAAAGGTGTACTCAGTAATTTTTTCCTGATTAAAAATGCTTCACTACCAAATAAACAAATTGTAATTTTGAAGAATATTTGTAAAATCTTGACTATTTACATAAGATGAAGTATGAAAGCAGTTTTATTCTACATGGAGAAGGTCTCCTCATGGGGGCCGCCATGTTAGAATCACATGACCATTTACTTAATCTCAGTTACTGCTCTGTTATTTGGCTGACTGTAAATTTTTGAATTACCACAATGGCATGGGTAACTGAAAACATTTTTGCGTTTGCATTACATCGTGGGATACAGCATTTCTTGCAGCTCTGCCTTATACTGTTTATTATAAACAGTATAAATGCTATATACTGAATTAATAGTAAGAGTTGTATGGAAGTATTCTGTTCTGTACAAAGCCAATGTTTGTAGCTCCCTGTCTGTGAATCAAGTTATGCACACTTTAATTCAACAAAAACTGATCCTGAAATGTCCACCTGTGCAGGTTCTGTTTAACAGAAGCCAAACAAAACACGGCTACACTTGTCATATCCAGCCTAAATCTCAATGCCCATAGTGACGTGTGCCAAGCGAACTGGAGAAGATGACAAGAAGAGTCTTAATTTACGTCAGCAACATTTCAGTGTCATAAGCCCAGTGTAAATGTTTGCTCCACGAGCATTCTCCAACCTCTATTCCACTGTTTCCAACCACCACATACTCTTTCCACTGCACTCACATCAAAACACATTAAATCTCTTCAAAGACAAAATTTCAAAACAATTTTATTTGAGGAGTTATTCCATCTCAGTGGTCAACGTAAGAGCACACTAGAGAACATTCTAAATGTAATACATTTGCTTCGTGCTGATACACAGTGTCCTTTTGCACAATTGTGAAGTAATTGAGAAACATGGAACATCAAATGCAACGTGGTATATAGAAGCATGTACATCTGTGTAGCACGTGCACAATGACAATTAATTATTTAATTAGCAAGATGCTGGTACTCATCTGTACCCCATCCAAAATACTTCTCTAGACCAAAATAAAAGGACTTCAAAGTGAAAAGTGCTTGTCTGAAATAAAAACAGCCATTCAATACAGTAGCAGATGAATAATACAGAGCAGCTACAGTAATACTGCATGATGAGTGACCTCTGATTGTAGTAAACATTTTATACATACTCTAAAACATTCTGTTGTCTGGTCTATGAAAAGGTAAATTGAAGCACCAGTTATCCAGATTTTTATTTTTATTATTATTTTTTTTTAAATATGTTCCAGTTAAAGGGATAGTTCATTAACTTTGTCGCAAACTATCCCTTTAAAGCTGCTGTAAATGACATTTGCAGCACTAGCGGCATCAAACAGAAAAGTAACGCAAAAATATATTTAAAAAATGTATAATATTCTATATTGTTATAGATTATATACTGTATGTATGTACACTACAGTTCGAAAGTTTGGGGTCACTTACTCATTCTTTATTTAAAAAAATTCACATTTTAGAATAATAGTAAAGTCATCACAACTATGGAATAACATAAATGGAACTATGGGAATTATGTTGTGACTAAAGAAAATCCAAAATAAATCAAAACTATGTTATATTTTTGCATCTTCAAAGTGGCCACACTTTGCCTAGATTTAGCAGAAATGTACTCTTGGCATTTTCTCAACCAACTTCTTGAGGTATCACCCTGGGATGCTTTATAAACAGTATCCATCTATATGCTGGGCACTTAGTGGCTGCTTTTCTTAATTATTCGATCAAAGTCATCCATTTCAAAAACTTTTTTTTTAATACAATTTTAGTTTTGTAATTAAATAAATTAATATGTCGGCACAATTATATTTTTGTCTACAAAACTAATTTCAAACATTTAAGCATACACCTTCAGACCAAAAGGTTTTTAAGATCATGAGAAACATTTCAGTCAAGTGACCACAAACTTTTGAACAGTAGTGTATAAGCTCTGTGTGTGTGTGTGTGTGTGTGTGTGTGTGTGTGTGTGTGTGTGTGTGTGTATATATATATATATATATATATATATATATATATATATATATATATATATATATATATATACATATACACACACACACACACACAATTTCACTTATTACAGACACTAGGGCCATTACAGAGACAAGTGTGATTTGACACCTCATGGTAGAGACCATCAAATTTAATTAATTAAATAATCACATCTCTTACAGCAGCTCTATTTTCAGTGCATTATTAGATGTTTTGCTAAAAGTGCCCACCACAAAGCTACAAGTGTATATGAACATATTACCAACAGCTTATTGCAAAACACTGAATAGGCTATACTGTAGCTTAAACAAGTTCTCCCTGTCTGCTCACATATTTCACAGGTACAAAAAAGGGTGGGAAAAGATGCGCGCAGAAAGAGTCTGAGAACTCCAAGAATCCTTTCTAAGCAAGGACTCGGTGTCTACAGTCTACTGAACTAAACATTAATAAATCATGCACCATTCATTTCTTTTCGATTGCTCTCAGCACTGTCAAGGCTATAAAAGTGACCCCAAACAATGTACACTAAATACATTAAATGCAATCTTTCACCATCTAACCACGCTGCACACCTAAAGTACAAGCTCTCAGAGATGCCGGCCAGAGAAGTTCAGTTTTACAGGTAGACTTGGAGCTGTTTAACTTCAAGTGTCAGATCAGTGTCCTCCTACCAGCCCACATCATGGCTTTTCTTACAGGGCAAAATGATTTACTATGACTCTCACACCTGTTATTCAGCCCATTTCAAATCTGCACAAATTATTCTTGTAAACGGCCTAATTTCAAGTAATTTTTTAGTCTGGGTGTCAGACTGTTTGAGTTTAAGACACTATGATTAGAAGCTAGGCTGGTATTTGTCTCTTTTCTGCAGCGGTGGTGTATATCAACCAGTGCTAGCATGCAACAGTAGTGACTGTTGTCAGTTTTGATGATGTACTGCTATGAATGTATATAATCTTTGAGAATCAGCATTTATATGATGCAACCAATACAAGGTTGACTTCATGAACAACATATACATAGTTGTCATACACTGTGGAATAACAAATAGGGACGTTATAACTATGTTGACAATCGACTTGATTAACTAAGTCTATAGCACCCTCAAGTGGTCAGGCAAATATTGCCACTCTTCAAACATTAATTTAAGAAGTGTAATTGATTGTAGACACAAATAACCTCAACACTTTATCAAACCCCAAAATACACATTCATAAATTAGTCTCCAACACCGAGAAGGTCACAACATTGTTTTGAAACAGACAATAAGTCAAAAGCGTTGATGCATTACAACAGAATAGTGAGTCCTTTTCATTTTTGTTTTAGATCAATATTAGATACTGAAAACTTTGATTTAAGCCTATATATAGGCAGGCTGATAAAGGCATGTTTTTTAAACTGTATTCAGAATCTGATTGGTACTTGTTCAGAGCTTCTAATACTGTAGCTTTCTGCACCCTTAAATATGTGATCTCAATTTGTTAATCCAGAAAGTCAGGGCATTGTGTAGGTATAGCATTAGAAATAAGTTTTGAACAAATTAAGCATTGCCTTCAAACTTTCCTATAAAAATATCTCTCTTTTTACATGAAAGAATATTGTAACAGCAGAGTGCATTCAAACTGGACTTCATTCATCTCTGTGCCTTTTAAATCTAATAATCAAGTTCAATTTAAGTGCTTTGAAATCTCAAAAGACTCCCCTTTCTCCCATACTATTTGATACTGTCCTATTTTCTCCTCCTCAAGTAGGCACTGTCACAAAAAAAAAAATTTAAAAAAAAAATAAATAAAAAAATACCATACCATAAAGCTGTCAGCAGTAACAAGTCAAACAAATAGTCTAACCATTACAGTGAAGAAGATAACTGGGATCTGATTCTGTGCAGTCAGTAGTCAATAATGGATGGACAGTGCAGAAGGGGAGTGAAAAGTAATAAAAGAGAAAATAAAATGAATAATCACGAATAAGAATAAAAATGAAAAGATATAGTGACTGTATATGAAATTATGGCCAATGCACATGGATTTGTGTAAATAATAGAAGACATATATATATATATATATATATATATATATATATATATATATATATATATATATATATATATATATATATATATATATATATATTATTAACTTTTCAGAGATCAGTCTGGTTTTATTCACAACTCTGGAAACACTTTGATGTAGGTGTATTTACATATATTGTATGAACAATAAAATAAGAATTATTATATTATGTTGCATCTTAATGATTTCAATAACATTTCTTTTGCATGTCACTCTCTATTTTTATCCATTTTCAGTCTATAATTTAACTAGCGTAACAGTACTAATGTAATGTAGACTTGTTCTCTTGGAGATTTAAAAAATAAAAAATAAAAACAACCTCCTAACAATGCAGGATGGTCAGAATACTAGGAAGGACAACATTTACAGGACTTTAAAGGGGAGCATAAATGATCTTTGTTCCATTTAGTTTAGTTTTCAAGTTTTAAATTAGTTAATTCCTGTAGTAATTAATATTTCACTGTTTTTAATCCTTTACATCTGTGGTCAGTTTTGTGTGCACCTGCACCTTCTTTTATTAATTAATCTGACAGCTCATTTAAAATTTTCATATAAAAACAAAAGAGTAACATTCACACTTCCTCCCATCTACCATTGTATACATTCAAGTGTGCGTCTCCTCAAATATCTCTCAATGTGCACACACAGACATAACATGCATCTTCCTGAGTCTAATGAACACCCCAAAATGGATAAAATAAAGCTCAGAATAATTTATAGTGCAATTATACATCAGCATCATATTCTCCGCTCTTTTAAACACAAACATAGATTATCATACACTATAGTAATACTAATAATTGACTATAGTTTAATGCCTAAGTGCCATCGTCAAGATTCAAATATACACACAGCCTTTACTCTAGTTAAAGGGATAGTTCACCATAAATTAAAATGTTGTCATAATTCACTCACCCTCAGTTTGTTCCAAACCCGTAAGACATACTTTTTCTTCCGTGGAACACAAAAGGAGATGTTAGCCTAATGTTAGATGTTAAAAGCAAAATGTTGTTACCATTAACTTTCATTGCATCTTTTTACACTACTACAAAAGAAAATGGTGACTAAGGAAGTCATAGGTCTTTAAAACAACAGGAGGGTGAGTAAAATGATGACAGACTTTTCATTTTGACAGACTTTTTTGGGATGAACTATCTTTTGAAGGGTGCCCTAGGTAAGTTAAGGGACACATTGTGAAACAGGCACCTAGACTCAGACAGCTAGACTGTCCCTCTCTCTGTCTGAGACACAGCACAGGAACAGTGTTTCGAGGTTATGCTGGTCCCTCTGCGTGACATGTTTAGGTTTACGAGTGATGTATTCTCTGCCTCGTGTGCCCAGTGAAACTATCTACCAGACACATCAAAACAGTGAGTGTGTGTTTCTCATGCTGATCAGCGCATTCCAGTTTATGAAGGTGCTCGGCTGGAACTTTGTGTATGTCCGCATGGGAACACTACCACTGCTCGTATAATCTCCATGTAAGGAGTTAGAGATTATTCAAGGCATATTCTGACTGTATCCAGACTGGCCTCTTCTTGCAGGAGATGGGCTAAGCATACCCCACATTGGCTAAAGTTCAATCAATCTTTTCCAAACACACACCAGCTAACAGCCAGTTTATAGCAGTTAAGACAGATGATAATTGTTAAATATTTTGTATCTATATTGTCTATCAATTTAATTTTGAATGCCTTGAGATTATTTTGGGCACTTTTATTATTATTTAGTTTTTTTATTACTAAGGCCACAATATAAATACAGTATGACGCTGAAATCAATCCTACAAATCAACACTACAAATCTGACATTTCGATTAGTCCGTCACTGTCTTAAAGTCGGTACAAAAGCTTCTGCCCTGAATAAAGCTTAAGTACTTTAGGAGTATAAATGAAGCATAACCTCTAACAATTGTTCTTTGGTTATTAAATAAACATAAATGTGATATCAACGTCTTTTAAGCAACATTCAAGAACTGCATGAAAATGCATTAAAGGAATAAAAAAAGACAAAAAATTAAAAATAAAAAAAAGACAAAACAGAATAAATCTAAGTGAGAAGTGGAATGATGGTGACGGGTGATGTAATATGCAAAGAGAGGAAATTACATCACTGCCAATTGATGAACAGGGGGTAAAATTATGAGAAAAATAGTGTCATTTTTTTATTTATTTTTTTATCATTAATTATTTTTTTGTTGTTGTTGTTGTTTCTTAAGGGTCTTTCCAAAAACAAGTCAACAAATAGTCCTCTAAAATTAATCTCTGAATTATTCTTTGTTTTCTAATAAATAAATGTCTCTTCAATTCAGTAATTCAGTCTTCTATGAACAAAGCAACATTTGTTTCTAATTTATGTGTGTAAAACAGAACACTCAGGGTAACATCTGTCTTCCCTTCTTAAAAGTGTTTTTCTCTCTGAACAAACCAAAAAGAAAAACACTATATATTGATTTGAATACAGAGCGGAGTTCAGCCTTGGCTTCAGCCTCACTCTGAAACATATTATCACATCAATGGTCTTTTCCATTCCCTACATATCGCTCTCAGTTTTAGGTCTAGTTTTGGATTTTAGCTGCCTGCTCCTTCTCAGCCTTCTCCTTGGCTTTCTCCTTCTCCACCAACTTCTCTTCCTTCTGCAGCATGACCATGATCTCTGCAACCTGGCTGGTGGAGATATCGATGTCCTCTTTATCGATCAGCTCTACCACCTAACACAAAAGCACAAACATCAGATAAAAGTAAAAGCATACTGCTTACTGAATACCGTGCAGTATAGGCTGTATACTGCATACTATTTTTGTAATCGTTTGTGAAATAGTATGTTCACTATGTTTGCATGTTTAATGCAGTGAATAGCATCCTGTTACCCTCTCAGAAATAATATATAGCTGTTTTGCATTTTAAATGTAATTTTGTGCAAAAAAAAAAAAAAAAGAAACACGTCACTTTTAGCAGACCACTCAAATAATATACAATGGTAAAAAATCGTTACAAGTGTTTAAAAAAAATATTTACAAAAATAGTATTTTAGTAAATAATAATAATTTTAAATTAATTTTAATTTAAAAAGAATCATTGTTGATATTACTTTTTGTTCATCATCACACTGGAAATGAATGATCGTGTGGGATTTAGTACCAGACGCAATGTGCTTCTTTGTACACTGCACATTTTGGCAAACTTAGTAGGTTATCCATTATTTGCATACAAAAAATTCACATACTGTGTGTGTGCACAACATACACTGCATACTGCAGAAATTGTTAGAATTGTATGGTAGTATGCTATTATGAACATATCTAATGCCAAACAAAGATGCTGATTTAACAACACAGAACTGAAGGAAATCAGGGAAAATCAATGAGGGGTCGAAGTAGATTCAGGAGATGAAAGGTGTTGTGTGGTTCTCATTGTATGTTTGTTCACTTTTTTTCATATTTCTCCAACCCACTAACGCCTAAGACATAGTGCATGTTTGGGAAAATACCAAAAACTCATGCCCATTGCGCATAAGATGTATGACATAGTACTGTGCTTAAGACATAGAGGTCACAGACTAGGTCCCTAAATGTTAATTCATTGAAACGTTCCTCTTTAACCCTTCAAATGTGGCTTGCAAACGAGAAAGTCTTTGTTTACATAAGTGCAGCGAGATCACCTGATAACACAATCAGAAGAATGAGAAAAATAAATTGCCCATATTGGTTCTTTTGCGTATTGTCACCACAGCAAATTTGAATGTGTGAAAGTTTGCGAGATTTTAGAATGGGGCAGTCTTCTGCGCCACCCTTACAATACCCTGGGCCCCCTCTAGGGGGCACACCCCACACTTTGAGGACCACAGCTTTAAAGAGTCCTTGAGCTATGGAGAGGCACTATACAAAATAAACATTTTTATTATTAAGTTTCCAGTACAGACAGATATTGCAGATATGTTTCTTTTCAATCAGCTTACCTTGATGACATCATCAATGTCTATCTTGCCATCCTTGTTTTCATCGAGTGCCTCTGCCAAGCTGAGCAGCTTGTGTTCGGGAACGCTCTGGATCTGCCTCATGACGGCAATGAGCTCGTTGATGCTAATCAGATTCTCCCTGTTGGACAGCAACACACTGGATACAGGAAACGGTTACTTGATAACACAGCGGGTAAGATGGTGGAGGAGAAGGTAGTGAACTGTTAATCAACCAATCGCATGCCAAGACATGCATGGCCCAGGTTCCCAGGAAAGACTTCAGTGAATGATGATCGCTCTTTTGAAATTATTACTAATTAGTATGTAGTATATAGTAGAGAAACAAGCAAATTACTCTCTAATCTTGAGGAATTTCTGACAACATTTTACGAGCCTAATTTGTACTTTCACCGTGGTGAAATTTTACTAAAGGTGCACTCAGTGACTCAGAAAGAAATAGTTATTGTAGAATAGTGTTTAAAAGATGTTTATCATGATGTACACTCACATGAGATGAAGACTCCAGTCACATCAGTCATAGAGAAAAAATGTTTTTTACTACATATGGTGCTGGGTGCACATTCACGAACGGTGCCATGTTGAGATCACATGACCACTCGAATATTACTTGCTTTATCTCGATAATCCACTGTAATTGTACGCTTTCACTCATGGAATAAATTAATCATTCCTAACTGTGAATAGTGCTATTTCTTTCAGTGACATCGTTAACTGACAACAGTAACTGTTTTTGCATGATGCTACATCTATGCCCCTAGGTGTCAGCACAACATATACACAAAAATAACTGAGTTCACCTTTAAGGGGCAAAATGACAAGCATGTTGTTGATGGATTAAAAATATATTAAATCAATCAAAATCAGATCTGATTGCCCACTTCTTAAAAGTTGTTTTTGTTATTGTCCAAATCCAAGTTAATGCTTTTTTTGTTAAGAAGAAACAAAATAAAAGCAAGAGATCTCTCCTGTTCTTACCTTGGCAAGTCACTATATTTCTCAAAGAACAATCTAAAAAACCAACAAAAAAAGTTATGTTTAATTTGACTGGGACCCCTTCTCTTTTTGTTTGCGTCTACACCCTTGTGAGGCTATTCTTCCACCACCATTTTACTGTGTAGATCACAACTGAATGTCATTTCCCTCCATGCGGGACACACACACACACACACACACACACACACTCACTACTGTGATTTCACATGGAAAAACAGACACAAACACTATCACACAGTTGAATAGAATTATCTAATATCACCATTCAAGTCACTTTCATATGAACAGTTTCTTACCCGATTGGTGGCGTGGTTCCGCTGTCCATCTGTCCATCTAGCACGGACTTGTCCTTCTCCAGCTCATTGATGATCTTATCAATCCTGCCAATCATACGGTTGACCCGCTTTGACAGACGTTTACTCGCTTTAGACTCCTCCACCACCTTCTCTTGTCCGGTCTTAGACAGCTCTCTCTTGATCTCCTCCAGGTCCTGTGCAGAGAGACAGGCATCACAACTTTCACAAGTGGACCTGATATTCTTGCTTATTTAAATGCTGTGTTGAGACCAGAATGACAGAAAATATAATTTAATATAGTCTTATTATACACATACTCATTTACTTATAACTGCATATAGGTTATGTGGATAAAATGGATTATTTAAAATGAAGGAGTGTGTGCCTGTAGTTAGTAATTACATTCCCAAACCATAGTAATAATAGATGATACAAGCCCAAACCAACTCCATATAAGGGCTTTTTGCACAACCTCTCCTGTTTTCAACAATTTGTCTCTGCAAATATATCCATTCACTCTCTAAAGATTTGCTCTCTTCACTGGTTTAGAGAGCAATTCACTAAAGGAATTCTGCAGAACAGGGAAAGGCACAAACACAGCCACAGAATTGGTGCTGAATGCAATTTGCACATGCAGTTCTGATAATGCGAGTCAGTTCTGAACGCTTTATAGCGGAGCATGCAGAAGACCACTGCAGTGCAATCTGGCACACTTTGTCGGGACTGTACAGCATCACTTCATTACTGCTATCCAGACAGCCGAATCATCTCTGTAACATGCCAAAAGTTCACTTCATTACACAATGCACATCTGGATAAATGCCAGTTGATAACACTCTTCTCCATCATTTGATCATTATTTGATTAAATTACCCTCCTGAGACCCGAGCGTGACTGCTGTGTGCATTTTCCATTTCCCTTTTTGATTTGTAACTAGTAGCACCTAATAAACATGCAAAAATATTTTTTGAAGAGCAAATAGTTTTCCTAAACCTTAATGTCCTCATATGGGGACAGCGGGACTAAGTTATGAAATTTTAAATAATACCAAGATATAGAAAGTCAAATTTTTTTATCAAATTGTTTATGTTTCCAGGAGTGTTGGTTATTCTGTATTTATTCAATGTGTATTGGGAATTGGGAAAACTATTTAACTTTATTTGACTTTTATGTCACAATGTCTTTTTCTACTTTGGTAATCTCTATGTTCTCTTTTTGCACTGTCAAACAAACAAGTGCTAGCCAGTGCTGAAGCATTTTACCAATCAGAAATTAACATAATTATTTCTAATTCCAAGTAGTGGCCAGCATTGTCTGGGATGGAAATTAAAAACCACCAACCCGCCAAATGCGGGTAAAAATCGGCAGTGATGGGTAACTCCGTCACTCTTACCAACCACTTTGGCAGGTGACCTTTTACTGGGTTTTTCCTGCACTGAAAATTCTATGAATGTCAGGAGACTCGGAGCCGCTGGCAAAGCAGTTCATGTCTCTTATAACTTACACGCACATCTGTGCGGGGCGAATGAAGCGTGCTTTCGTGTGAAAAGCCACAGCGCACATAATGCTGGTTGCCCACTGGCACATGGTGAGCGAAGTAAAGCAAGTGTTTTCAATTCATTCCAATGGGAGCCGAGCTCCATGCCCATGAAGTGAATTCTCATCGGAATGAATTGAAAACAGTGGACACACGCCAGCAGACACATACAGTCAGTGTGTTCCAGAGCGAAACTTGTGTGATTCAGTCTGGCTTTACTTGATATCAAGGAGGTCGGCGGAGACCATAAAACTTATGTTACCCATTTAATTCTACAGAGAACATTCTAGTATAAAGCTCTATTTGGGAGCCTGGTCTCATTAAATTTACGTGAACATGACAACGTTTTTGCAGTTCAAAATATACGTGCTGTATATCACGTTTAGCTGCAGGTTTTCAGTGAAATGTCCAGCTGGGGGCGACAAAAGAAAGTAAAATTGTGTCGTATTCAGAACCGGTTTTAAGGTGAATTTTAGATTATTTTTTAAAACATGCCTCCTAACCTAAACCTTTTGCCTGAACCTAACCAATAGTGTTTTAAAATATAAATGAGAAGTTAAAAGACATGAGACCAGGTTGCTATTTGGAGGAAAGCAAACCCCTCAAACTGCTCCCCTTTATTATAAACAGCACTGAGAAGGTAAAGAGGAAACAAATAATACACATGATCAGTTTTTAAATACACATCATCATCCTTAATAAAATATTTTGGTATTTGGTAATGTTTTACTTAAATTGTTTTTTTCCTGCACTAACTGGTCATTTGTATCGTTTTTATTTTTATATAGTTTATATAATGCACACTTTTGATACCTAAAATGTTGAACTGGGATAATAATTATTTAATTATATATAAGAGATTTTATGCAATTTGATAATGAAATTTTAAGGGAAGCCGTGCTTCCCGTCTAGTCTTAAAGCAATCGCCACTGGTGTACACACTGTTAGTGAATGAGGCCCACTGTCCCTGTAGCCACACACACACACCTCGCTATACTCCTGCACATCATCCTTCAGCTCTTCCAGTTCCTCCTTCTCTTTGGTGAGCAGTTTCTTCTGCTCTTTCAGTTTGGTACAGGCATCACTCAGCATGTCAATCTCCTCCTTAGTGATCTCCTCACCCTGAAAGGTCAAACACACACGGTTTCCATCA
Source organism: Myxocyprinus asiaticus (assembly GCF_019703515.2). Taxonomy (NCBI): domain Eukaryota; kingdom Metazoa; phylum Chordata; class Actinopteri; order Cypriniformes; family Catostomidae; genus Myxocyprinus; species Myxocyprinus asiaticus. The sequence goes on from NC_059366.1 coordinate 17,985,909, forward strand.
ACAGATCCTGTGAAACATGCACTTTAATAACATGCAGAGCAGTGTTGGGGAATCTTTGAAACTGTAGTTTGCCAGTGTTTTCCAGCTACTCATAACTATATGCAACCCTTTTAAAAAAGTTTTTATCAACACAACAAGTCACAAACAAAACGTATCTAATTACACTGTGGCTATTTAAGGGGATGCCATTTAACTAATTAGCCTATATCACCTAAATAACTAACAAATAAAAAAAAAAATTTATTCAATTAAATTTTCTTAATTTTATAACATATTTAATAATAATCTTAATTAATGAATATTTAAGAAACATCTGGCACTAAAATGAGGATATCAATTAGGCTAACAGCATCAAACTGAACACATAATTGTATCATAAATAAAGTAACGACAGCTAAAAAGAAATATGTGAAATGCCGTGCAGAGACAACTGAGAACACCATACGGTGATTTCTCAAATAAATTGGTGAATCTTTTTCAGCTGTTTCATTGAGACATTCTAGCTGAGTGCATATGCTTGTCAGCTTGATTAGCTGTATGGCTGCATGCACAATACAGTGTGACAAAACCAGTGATATAGTGTTTATTCTGAAAACAGCTGAGCTACGGTAACACTACTGAAAATGTAGTGTGAGAGTAGCTTCACAATGTAGTTAGTTTCTCCCCAACACTGATGCAGAGACAAAAGTAGAGGTCATTCTTTAATAATAGGATCATACAACCAAAGTCAGAGGAAGGAAAGTTTATACAACAAATGTGATTACAGAAAGGTAACTAAAACCAACTGAAACACATTGTTAGGCCAATGTTAGTGTACCTGTGTGACAAAACATTAACCTCAAGGATTTGTTGCATGTTTCATATGCACGGTCCTACAGACTCACACATACTCATAAAAGGACAGAGTTGGGGTGGAGTGGGTAGGAGGATACAGGCATAACCACACAAGTCCTCTGCTCCTTCAAATCACCATATTCACGCAAAAGGAAGTACACTTGGTACAGAAACCAAGTTTTAGATTTGAAATTAACACTTATTATATCCAAGCCTCAGAAGTTTCCATTCCTAACTCTAGGAAAAGGGCTTATGTGACAGATAATGGAAATGTTTTGTTTGAGACTGAGAAAGCACACATTAAAGTGACTAGAAGAGGAGAGAGGTTAGTGTGATTTTCTCCAGATGGACAGCAGATTAGCAGTTCATCTAACCTGAGTGCGCAGATACCTCTGCCACTGCTCGAACTGGAGAAATAAATAAACAAGTGAAATGATCCACAATACAAAAGATAAAAACAGCAGAGAAAGAACAATATCTATGACATGAAAACAAGCATGATCAAGATTTTCTGTTCTACAACACGTCTGACACATCTGTAACTCCAGTGACAGTATATGGAGATGGACCACTTAGAAAATTATCAAAAAAGATAAATGGGACAATATGGCAGATGTAGGAAAGTCCCGCCTTTCAAGCACATTACCTAGACTTGTCAGCAGCAAATGTAAAGCCCACATGTTTTTTTTTGTTTTTGGTGTGTGTGTTATGTGACTGTTACCTTAATACCCTCCAGTACTGGTGCAGTATCTTGTAGTGTTTCTGAATGAATGGCTACATCTACACTGGAGAGAGCATGCTCAGCATCCACCCGCCAGTTTGCATCCAACTCTAGCATCTCACCCTCCTAAAAACACATTTGTATCCTTCCATAAACATTGCACCAATACTAAGTAGGGGACTGCTGTTAGAATAAAGCTGATGGTGATAGTATTGACCCGTGCAGCCTGTTCCTTTGATCTCTCTGCAGCGTCAGCCTGTCTCTCAAGCTCTCTCTCTCTGTGCTCCTCGCGGATGGCTGCCTCTTCCTGCAGTGTGGCCTCCAGCTTGGTCTTATTATCCACTTTAGAGAAGTCCAGCTCTGCCACCTTTACCTGCGCCTCTTTAGCCTGTGAATGCACACACACAACCAAAAACACTCTTATTTTTCCAGAATAAACTGCAGCATTATCATTGTGTGTGGTGAGTATTAAACCATTTTTAAAAGTCTCTGTGTAATAGGGTTGCATGACATAGTTAAAAGAATAATATCTTGATATTTACAGCCTAATTGTGTACACACCATTATCTCGGGCAGGTTCTGTAGTGTGGTTTTCAGCTGGTCTGCAGGGGACAGTGTGTCTGGCAGGAACATGGCTCGGGACAGCAGTAGAAGAGATGTGGGGATGTGCTGATTCAGATGAAGCTCCAACCACTGGAAGACACATGAGCAGCAATGTAAAATACTGTATGTGATGAGAAGTCCTAGTACTATTAAGTGATTATGGATTCTAAAAAAAAAAGTGTTGTGTGCGTTACCTGTTTAAGCTGCTCTCTAAGCCTCTCCTCCGTCACCCCGAGAGCTCTCATCCCTCTCACACGACACGCTGCCTGCAGCTCATTGACATTCAGACTGTCCACTCCCTCCTCTGCTATCATCTGTCAATCACACATATGCAAAGAAATCAGCACTGAAAGATCTGTACAGATACAGAAATTTTGGCTTATAACTGTTTTTGTGGTATAGTGGATAACCAATATGATAGCCACTGCTTTATATCTTAACTTTTTTATTAAACTCTATTCAAACAAATTCTGCAATCTAGAATTTTATATCAGAGTTAAACTGGCCAACAAAGTATGTTGTACTGTTGAAAAGTTACATGGCCACTTTTGCCACTTTTGCGGCCATTTTCCGTCTGTGTATTAATTATTTTTTTGTGTAAATGTGCTAGACAGAAGAGTTTGACCGTTGTGCCACTTCGCACTGTTTCAGCGTCTCATGTGCCTCAAGACACCTGCATTCTGTTCCATTTGTTGCACTATATCTAGCTTTTTTAACACAAGAACGCATTCCGTCTGAATGGCCCTTAAGACAAAAGGCAATAATTCATTTATATACTAATATATATATATATATATATATATATATATATATATATATATATATATATATATATATATATATACACACACACACATACACTGGCAGCCAAAAGTTTGGAATAATGTACAGATTTTGCTGTTATGGAAAGAAATTGGTACTTTTATTCACCAAAGTGGCATTCAACTGATCACAATGTATAGTCAGGACATTACTAACGTGAAAAATTACTATTAAAATTTGAAAAAAAAAAAAAAAAAAAAATTAAACTACTTCAAAGAGTTCTCATAAAAAAATGACAGCTTTGCAGATCCTTGGCATTCTAGCGGTCAGTTTGTCCAGATACTCAGATGACTTTTCACCCCACACTTCCTGTAGCACTTGCCATAGATGTGGCTGTCTTGTCGGGCACTTCTCACGCACCTTACAGTCTAGCTGATCCCACAAAAGCTCAATGGGGTTAAGATCCATAACACTCTTTTCCAATTATCTGTTGTCCAATGTCTGTGTTTCTTTGCCCACTTTAACCTTTTCTTTTTGTTTTTCTGTTTCAAAAGTGGCTTTTTCTTTGCAATTCTTCCCATAAGGCCTGCACCACTGAGTCTTCTCTTTACTGTTGTACATGAAACTGGTGTTGAGCGGGTAGAATTCAATGAAGCTGTCAGCTGAGAACATGTGAGGCATCTATTTCTCAAACTAGAGACTCTGATGTACTTATCCTCTTGTTTAGTTGTACATCTGGCCTTCCACATCTCTTTCTGTCCTTGTTAGAGCTAGTTTTGTCTTTGAAGACTGTATTCGCCTTTGTATGAAATATTAAATTTTTTGGAAATTTCAAGCATTGTATAGCCTTCATTCCTCAAAACAATGATTGACTGATGATTTTCTAGAGAAAGCTGTTTCTTTTTTACAATTTTTGACCTAATATTGACCTTAAGACATGCCAGTCTATTGCATACTGTGGCAACTCAAAAACAAACACAAAGACAATGTTAAGCTTCATTTAATGAACCAAATAGCTTTCAGCTGTGTTTGATATAATGGCAAGTGATTTTCTAGTACCAAATTAGCAATTTAGCATGATTACTCAAGGATAAGGTGTTGGAGTGCTGGCTGCTGGAAATGGGGCCTGTCTAGATTTGATCAGAAATGACTTTTTTCAAATAGTGATGGTGCTGTTTTTTACATCAGTAATGTCCTGACTATACTTTGTGATCAGATGAATGCCACTTTGGTGAATTAAAGTACCATTTTCCTTCCGAAACAGCAAAATCTGTACATTATTCCAATCTTTTGGTTGCCAGTATGTATCTATACATATCTATAATGTATTTTTATTTATATATTTTTTACTTAACAAGAAAAGTTAATTTAAATGTTTACCAATATATTGTGCATGGCTAAAATCAGTCATAGTATAACAAATGAACTATTCATAGTATAGGAGAGGTGAACATTTATTTAATATGTCTTTTCAGCTACGAAAACTAATACATTTTCATGAGTAAGGATAGGCTTGTTTAACCTTGTCGTCTGCTCGGATGGCACGGAGTTTCATGATGAGCTGGAAGCGCAGGAAGTTGTTGGTGCCAATTGACTGCAGTTCCAGCAGCTTGCACAGAGCCACCAGCTGTGGCCGTGTCAGATTATCTAAAGTCAGTTCATCCTCAAACAACTTTGAGAACCGTAAGATCTGCTCATTACTGGGTCTCTCTCCTGAGTCACGAATCTGAGAGAAAAAGGAAAGGTGGAGATTATGGTTGTTATATTCTTAAAAAGGTCAGTTATTTAATAACTTATATATAATGTTATTAAATATAATTAAATAACACTGACCATGTTAAGAATTCTGCAAAAATGTCAGATTTTTTCCCTTTCTATTAATGCACACAAGATGCTCTTTGAAACATTCTCAAATCATGCTGGGATAACATGCATCATGAGGTTGTGCACAAATTTGTAGAGTCCATGCCAGCTTGATTGCATGTTGTCTTTTCTAAAAATGTTATTGCAATAAAACTATTTGAAAAGAAAAGCCTATGACAAAAAGGACTTTTGAACCTTATCAAAGTGCACATCATCAATATCACCACCAGGGGACAATAAAGAGCTGTGTTCAATGCTTTGGTTTGTTTTGAATGGCATGGCAGTAAACCATTGTATATAGGGGCCACGGTTTGTTCCTGGCAGGCAGCAGATACCCAAACTCCATCCCCACCCTAATCCTAACCATATGGAGCCTGTAAGGCAGAGTAGCCTGCTAGGAACAACTGATGGCACCTTTTTCCCATTGGCTGGCAGCCCAGACACATCGTGTGGACAGCTGGATGAGATCTGAGCATGTGTGACTATTCTCTACCTTCTGGAAAAAAGTGGAGAACTCCTCGGTCACATTGCCTTTGGCTGCTTTGTTTCTTAGTGCAATTTCCTCAATTGTGTCCTGCAAGAACTTTGCCATCTCTAACTTCACTCTCAGCTCTTTCTTCAGCCTTTCCTCCTGCAAAACACACAAAAACTCACACAGCATCATATGTGGATCACATAGATTAGGTAAAAGTATTGTATAAGTAAAGGAACAAAAATAAGATTATGATCTTTAGGGTCTTTATGGATTAAAACCCAAAGGTGAAAGGTCAGTGTACCTTTTTGGACTGTGTCTCAAAGGTAGACGGCAGCATGTTAGGGAAAAGCTTCACTGCAATGGGAAGCAGAAATTCCATAAATGGAACGATGATAAAAACCAGAAAGGGGAGAAGCCGGAAGACATCTGCACAAGTCCTCAGGAACTGTAATTAACATGGGAGAGGCAGTGATGTCAGCAAAGAGCTAATCACATAAACGGCTGCTTAGTTAACTAAATGTAATAATTGTTCTATGGTGTTCTAAATCTAATCACTAACTAAGCGAGCTGTGTGCTCTCTCTTCACAAAGCATTGCTTTAATAAACAGACATAACATAAAATGAGCTGAAACCTCACTTCTTGAGCATGATCTACTCATGAGAAAAATAAGTTAAATAAATAAGAAAGAAAAATAAATTAGTGGCATTTACAATTTGTTCATTTGGCTTACTTTTTAATATGCCAGGCATTAATAACTTTTAAATATTAATTTAAAGATTAACCTTTTTAAAACAGTGTGTTCATAAAGATGCTAGTTTTTGTGGTGGTATTGAGAATTGTGAACTTTCACTGAAAAACACTATGCACTATGTCACAATGCAAACAATCATAATGGCCCAAAAATAAGCTCCATTTTCTTTGTGGAAAATATAAGTAATTTTTGTCAGATTCACTATATTCACAAAAAAAAAAAAAACAATAAATAAATGCAACGTAATGCAACATAATGTAATGATGCAACATAAAGCAATATAAATTAATTAATAATACAGCGTAACGACGTAATGCAATGCAACGTAACATAATGCAGAAATATATTTATTACAAAGGCTTTTCAAAGGTCGCATCAATGTACACCTGTGTCAGACGAAAACTTTGAGCACTTTTATTGCACCGCATCATAAACACAGTGTTTTTAGGTCGCTGTGTCAAGTCAAACATTTTGAAACTTAAAATAAACATGTCTCGAGATCCCTGCATTTGGAATTATGCTCTGTCCAGCTGTTTGAATGCATTCACATCTTGTGATGTTGCTGATGTCAAGCAAGCCTGAGTTTGGTTTGTTCTCTGTACAGCTGCGTGTTGTCTATAAAGCTGCCGTTTTGCTGAAAACAGGTGGAACATGCCTTATTACAGTCCGGGACATGACTGAGTTGATTTGTTTCACACGTGAAAGGGTGGTGCGAACTGCCAGACACATCATCGGAGGTGAGTTTCCCGCCTTCCAGGACATATATACCAGGTGGTGTGTGAAAAAAGCTGAGAGGATCATCAGAGACTCCAGCCACCCGAGCTATGGGCTGCTCTCACTGCTACCACCAGGCAGGCGGTATCGCAGCATCAGGACCCGCACCAGCTGACTTCTTGACAGCTTCTTCCCCCAAGCAATCAGACTTCTGAACTCTTGACCGCTCATGATACATATATCAGCACCACACTTTATTAGCCTCAGTCTGGACTCACATTTCATACTTCTCTTAATAACACACTGGCAACTGACTGGTTGGAGTACAGTGTATTTTTATTGTATAAGTCTTCTTATTTTGTGTATATTGTATATTGTTTTTATTGTATACAGTCTTCTTATTTTGTGTATATTGTATATTATTAGGTGTATATTGTATATTGTGTTGTGTAACAAGATGTGTAAACTGTGTTATGTGTAAATAGATGTTTATTGTAATTGTCATACTGCTATGTTGCTTGGAACTGCACCCAAGGACAATGCATCTATGTGAACTTCTGCAGTTATTCCAGGATAGACTTCAAAAACATGAGTCATTCATCTTATATTTTGTACAAAATCTTTGTTTAAACACCGGCCCTTAACACTTACTAATTTTACAAATTTTAAACCATGACTTGCACTATACACAAAAACATAAATATTGGCATTATATTCATGTTGTTTAGCCAGAGGGGAACTGGCCCCCACAGTGAGCCTGGTTTCTACCAAGGTTATTTTTCTCCATTTGTGTTCCTTGCCACAGTCACCTTCAGCTTGCTCACAGGGGTTCTAAATACAATTATTTACTTATTTACTTTTATACACAATTTAAAATCATATTTAATCAAACTACACAATGATGACTCTAAGACTTTAGAGATATTACAGTTTCATTTTCTGTTAAAGCTGCTTTAAAAATATGTGTTTTGAAAAGCGCTATACAAACAAAAATGACTTGACTTAACGCTGTATTTAAAGAGCACCTATTATGGTTTTTAAACGTGCCTAATTTTGTTTAAAAGTCTCATACAATAGATTTACATGCATCCAAGGTCAAAAAACACTTTAATTTGCTCATAATTTAAATTGCAGCATTACCTTTTTTTCCCAGTGTCAAAAACGACTCGTTCAATGATCCGTTCTAAAGGATTCATCCTAAATTCCTCCTTTCACAGAGCCCACTCTGCTCTGGTTGGTCAGATGTCCCAGTCTGTTGTGATTGGTCTACCGCTTAAGTGTAGTGTTTGAGGGCGGGTCAAAGCTGTACGCGAGCAGCCAGTGAAGACCAGAGGCGGGTTTTTTGTTAGCAAATTACGTAGTTTAGTACAGGAAGTAAGTCTGGAATTACTAACGACTCGTTTCAGGAGTTCAGAATCGGTTCTTTCTTTTGGGAGTCAATGGCTGTGTCTCGTTTGGAAGGCTGCCTCCTCCGGAGGTCACATTTGTCGGCCGCATATGTCATCAAGGCTGTCTCGTTTCAGAAAAGCGAGTAGGACATTTCAAATGCAGCCTTCGAATGCGACCTTCTTTCACGGGAATACGGAGGATGCATGAGGTGTATCCTTTGTGGGCACTCACAACCCACAATTCTTTATTCAACAGAAATGTCTAAAACAAATGACGCCAATTTGCCCGTAAATATGATGTTCAAACACAAGGAATGTTAATTCCCAAGTTGAAGTACCTCAGTAGATGGGTGCAGAGTATATAATATGTATAATTATATTAATATATAATTAAAATAAAGTATTATAGACTAAAAGTACACCTGTAAAATCTATTTCTTTTCTCTTTACATCATAATAACTCTCCTAAAATGTACCTCATGCATTCCCTTCCAGAGGGACTTTGTTCCCTTCTCACTCAAAGCGCTCATGCTTGTTAAAGAGTGGCATGCTGTCATAGCAACCATGTTATGTTCCGTTTCCGTTTGTCCTACAAAAGCCGTCTCATTTAAACGAAGCTTGTTTAAAGGAGGACACTCGGTATACTGCAGCCATCAAAGGACGCGTCCTACCTAGCACGCAGCGTTCGAAACGAGACACAGCCAATAACTCCATTTGTCGTGCACTTTGATTTTTGAAACTTCAGACTTTTTTACATTCACAAACAGCTATATAACACACTACATGAAAGGTAATATTTGAAAAACCATAACAGGTGCTCTTTAATGGTATATGAAATGTGATGAATTCAGAAAATAAGAGGTCATTTAACAAAGGAACTTCAGCTTTATGAGAGGGGTCCCTACTCCCCTTCTTCCACCTGTGCGTCAGCGGTCTTATAGGGAAGAAGGATTTTAGCTGGGCAGGCATGAAAAAAGCCTTTGTGTTTGGCCCATTGACATGTATATCACCACAGTCAGTATGAGTGAGAGAGTGGTGCCAGAGAAAGGAAAATTGGGATGCCTGGAGTGTGAAATATTCAGGGGAGAGTGAGAGAGAGAAGGCATTCCTAAGGAAGTGGCTTGGAGAGAGAAGGGGTTGGGAAGGGGGTTGACGGCTTACATCAAAAGCTGAAGGAACCCACGCTGTGTGAAGCTGCTTGTGAATACGCATAATTAAGGATGAAGCAGGTTAGAAGAATACCGAGAGTGAGGTGCGACAGATGCTAACTGAGGCTGCTGTATTAGCATACCTGCTACGCAATAATAACATTGACAGAGCTTAAATCATAAAGACTAGAATCGGTATGCTCTTGATAACAACCTAAATGGACTGCCTAAACAAATTAATAATGCTCAAAAACAGTAAATAAAATTAAGTTACTAGGTGTGGATGTTTTGGAACTGTCGAATGCTGTGAAAAAAGAAAACTAGCTACTAAGGCTTTATGGATGTGACAATATTAACAATTTTTGTTTTGTTTTTAAGGTAACAACTTTATTTTTAAATGTTGTGAATGGTGCTTGCCTGTGCTAAACTCGCTGCCATGATGCTAGGGTGTTACGATGCGGCTGCTGAGGTGCTCTCAGTTAGTCTAAGGTCTAAAGTCTATTTTTTTTTTTTTTGCCGGTCTAATCACTAAATAAAAACTAATAACACATCTCTCCTTAATAAGCCAAACAATTGGAGGTGGGATTCATGTCTGCAAAAACACTGAGACTAGACATGTGCAGAAGTTTCTTTGCCCTAAAATATTAGCAATGCTAAAGTATAGTAATTATACTTATAATACTAATAAATAACAACAACAAAAATAATTCAGCAAATAGTTAGTAAAAATGTATTTGGTTTTGTATATGATGGTTTTGCCTTTGCAAAATTAAATCACACATGTACACATTTAATGTAATTACAAAAGCTTTTTATGATGTATTTGCAACGTAAACAAATATTTCTATAATGTAATAATCGTCCAATATACAGAAGTAGCAGGCATTGTCAGAGTTCAGCCACTTATGTTGGTTGTGTTTTTGTTGTCTTTGTGGCTGAGCTCTGACATCCCTGTTTAGTGTTTTGTCTAGTCCATGTGAGAATATATGGCTCGCCCTTTTGGTGTTGTCATGCATTCTCGTCTTGTTGGTTTTTGGCACTAGTGCATTGCTCTTATGTCACCTTTGTGGCATGCACTCATGTCAATTGTTTTGTGTTTGTCTCTCGTGACCTTGAGCGTGCTTCACGCTGTGCTCGCTTTGTGCTGCGCTTGCTTTGTGCGTCCAGGTCATGATCCGTTGTCATGTTGTGCTGGGGTTCGGCCTCTTCGGTCTCGGTGCCCATTTATTTGTGGCCAAAACCTCGCACAAATCCCCCCGTCTTGTCTGTCATTTAGCATGAGCGAGTGTTGCCTTTGACTCTGGCGATATGCGCTCGTGTCATTCAGGTGTTTCTGTCTGTGAGGGCGCATGGCTTTGTTTATTTTCTGAAATGCCACATGTTTCTCAGTCTTGCATGTCACCCGCCTCCTTGTCTCCTCATTATTAGTTTATTGGTTTCACCTGTCCCTTTTTAACCCGTTTCATTTCTCTCCCTATATTTAGCTCCTCGGGTATGCTGTCCTGTGCTGGATTGTTTCACTTCATTCGTTACTCCTGTTGTCATGTGCTCGCGTTTGCTGTCTCCATTCCCTGTCAGTTCTGTAATTCTTTTTTTTCTCCCCAATTCCCAATGCGCTCCAAGTCCTCGTGGTGGTGTAGTGACTCGCCTCAATCCAGGCGGCAGAGGACGAATCTCAGTTGCTTCCACGTCTGAGACCGTCAATCCGCGCATCTTATCACGTGGCTTGTTGAGCGTGTTATTGCGGAGACGTAACACGTGTGGAGGCCCACGCTATTCTCTGTGACATCCAAGCACAACTCACCACGTGCCCCACTGAGAGCGAGAACCACATTATAGCGACCAGGAGGAGGTTAACCCAATGTGACTCTACCCACCCTAGCAACCGGGCCAATTGGTTGCTTAGGAAGCCTGACTGGAGTCACTCAGCACGCCCTGGATTCAAACTCGTGACTCCAGGTGTGGCAGTCAGCGTCTTTACTTGCTGAGCTACCCAGGCCCCCAGTTCTGTTTATTCTAGTTTGGTTTTGTTTTTTTCTCCATCCAGAGTGTTTTGTTTTGTATGTTTTCTGTTTTTATTTAATAACTGCTTATTGTTGCCTATCTGCGCTTGGGTCCTTCCTTCAAACATCCCATTCCATGACAGGCGTTTTGAATAAATTTAGGTCAAAATCCGTTGATATTGCTCACTTCGTGCTCACAGTTTTGAATAAATACATCACATTCGGTTGGACGATCACATGCAGTCTAGTCGCACAAGTTGAAATATTTCAATGCAACTGAAGCTCACATCTGATCTGAAAATTCCACCTCCAGCTGGAACTCCACACAGTCCCCATCCGACTCTCCACTGAAAATGACTGACTTCTGGCCTATTGTCAGTCATTTGTCGGATGCAGTGAAAAGTCAGCTTGAGTAAATGATGAGAAAATTAATTGTACCCTATCCTCTTGCGTCTCGCAAATCAACTGCGAGTCTCCCGTGCACTGCACGTGAGGAGAGCTATTTGTGTGGCACGGAGTTACTGCTTATGTAGTGTTTTAAATCAGTAATTTATGAAGTTCCATGATGATTAGGATGCTACCACACAAGGCAGCTGTCTATCAGGAAGCAGCTCACTTGGTTTTGGAACAACCGTATATTTTTATAAGGGGATGTTCCTAATTCTGTGGCTCCATGTAACCTTCACCAGAGGAAAACCAAGCATCACTTCTCAATAATATTGCCATGACTATGTAAAATGATAACGTAGATAATGACAGGCATTAATATCATGGCAACCAAAAAGACAAACAGTTTGATCTGAGAGTAAGAGACAGACAGACCTGTGACCCATGTAAGCCTGCTCAAGCAAATTCCAGTTTGTAATGACTAGTAAAAATCAAGAAGGCCTCATCCGGTTATAGACTGTATGCGTCACTACAGTGTCACTTTACAAAAGACTGAGTCATGCAACTGTCTGAGAATTTCAGGCTGGAAGGTATTAGCACTATGCTAACAGAGAGCATGCATAACCATGTGATAGCGGTGATCTACTGAGTACTTGTGAACTGTTATATATAGACTAATATTGCAGAGCAGTGACCATGAATGTGAGTGGTGCTTGCCAAAGCAAAACTGTACATTGCTCCTCTACAAGCCGCTTGATTTAAGACCATTCATGTCAGTAGCACAAATGGTGCAGGATGAGTTACATGCCAAAGTTTAATAAATAGGGTTTGAGGTTTAAAAATTAAGGGTTATCTAACCCAGCACCACTAATAAAGAAACCAAATGCACATATTCAGGTGGCCTGAACTAACCTCTCTTTTACCTCGAAAGGACAAAAGATTTCATGGGGTCATCTACTACTTCTCTGACTGCTGATGACTTTGACACATTTTTTACTGACAAGGTAGTGAGCATCATCAGCCAGTTCTCTACACCTAACACCCACAGCTACTCTCTTCCAACATCCCATCCTCTGTTTTCCTCTTTCTCTCCTCTCTCCAAGACTGAGGTCTCCAAAGTGCTTCTTTCTAACCGTACTACCACCTGTCCACTTGATCCTATCCCCTCACATCTTATGCAAGCTGCCTCTCCATCAATCTTACCCACACTCACACACATTATCAACACATCTCTCACAACTGGAAACTTTCCCAATACATTCAAGCTGGCTTGAGTAACCCCACTGCTTAAAAAACCAACACATAACCCCACAGTTGTCGACAACTACAGACCGGTCTCTCTCCTATCCTTCCTGTTTAAAACTCTTGAGATGGTCGTATTCAACCAGTTGTCTGCTTTTCTCTCACAGAACAACATACTCGACAGATATCAGTCTGGCTTCAAAAAAGGACACTCAACAGAGACCCTGCAACTGGCGAGAGCTAACTCCAAAACATGCATCCTCCTTGACTTGTCTGCTGCCTTTGACACAGTGAACCACAACATCCTCCTGTCCACCATCTCTGACCTGGGCATCACAGGAACTGCGCTTGGATGGTTTGAGTCATCTCAATGGCAGATCGTTCAAGGTCTCCTGGAGAGGAGAGGTGTCCAAGACACACCAACTGACCACTGGAGTTCCTCAAGGATCAGTGCTCAGACCCTTCCTCTTCTCGATGTACACAACATCACTCGGACCGGTCAGAGGCACATGGCTTTTCCTTCCACTGCTACGCAGATGATACACAGCTCTAACTGTCGTTCCAGCCTGATAACCCTACTGTCTCGGCTTGTATCTCTGACTGCCTCTCAGACATTTCGGCCTGGATGAAGGAACGACACCTTCAGCTCAACTTTGCCAAGACAAAACTCATCGTGATCCCAGCCAACCCATCTGTTGACCACAACCTCACTATTCATCTTGGTTCAACTACACTAACTCCAACTAGAACAGCCCAGAACCTGTGAGTGGTGGTAGATGACCAGCTTAATTTCACTGCACACTTCTCATCAACTGCCCGGTCTTGCAGATTCACACTATACAACATCAGGAAAATCAGACCTTTCCTGTCTGAATATGCTGCACAGCTCCTGGTCCAATCTCTGATCATTTCAAGACTGGACTACTACAATGCTCAGTTGGTTGGCCTTCCAGAAAACACAATTAAGCCACTGCAGATGGTCCAGAATGCAGCAGAGCATCTGGTCATGTCAACCCACTCTTGATTTCACTCCACTGGCTACCTGTAGCTGCCCGCATCAAATTCAAGGCTTTGACTCTGGATTTCAGGACAGCCAATGGAACCGCACCCTCTTCAATTCACTTCTTCAGGTCTACGCTCCACCTCGCTCTCTGTGGTCTATGAACGAGCGACGCCTGGTGCTTTCTCTGCTCCTCTGTGGTGGTCCTTCCCAACATTTAAGAACCAGCTGAAAAAACATCTGTTCCGTGAGCACTTAACTAATCCACACTAATTGCACTTACTATTGCAAATAATAATCTGTGCTAGCATCTTTAATACTCCAGCCACTGTGATAACTTGGCAGTCCTATACTGCAGATGTTAAACTCTGAATGACAAATTGCTTGCTATGTGTCTCATTTGTAAGACGCTTTGGATAAAAGCGTCTGCTAAATGACAAAATGTAATCGCTTTACTAGAGTCGGCCTGGGCTTTCGGCCAACTGTGTCAGTGTGAGCAGTATTGATCCATAAACTGGATAAGGAGGTAGAAAATGTAAAGAATAACATTGATAGAGAGGGCGATAGAGGAAGAGACCATGTGCCCTTACTTCAGAAAGTTGATCATTGTCAGCCAATCATATTAAAGCTTCTCAGATCGAGAAAGTACCTTCCAGTTTGGGTATATGCATCAGACTGTCAGTGAACGGACAGTGAACATGCTGTCTGAAGGCTCGGGTGTACTTTGTTGTTCAGCCTTTCAAAGCCTAGTTTTTTGATGCACCAACAACATGCACAGATGAGAACTGTCCGCTTATCTAGAAAAACTGGGCTGCACGCGGCACAGTCTGCAGCACTATGCGGATGACAAGATTTGCTTCGCACATCCTGTGTACAAGACGTTCTGTCACATAGAAACTCGAAGTATATTTAGGCCTTGAGGCTGAGACTAGCTTTAGCCTAACTTGACCCCTCTCAAAAACAAATTGCCTGTGATTTTTAGTAAAGCATCCTGCTATAAAAGGAACCAGGGGTGTAACGGTTCACTCATCACATGATTTGGTTCGGTTCACGATACTAAATTCACGGTTCAGTTCTTTTCACGATATTTTTAAACAAAGCCTGAATAAAAAGAAAAAAGTTACGATTAAAAAGTAATAAAAAAAATAACTTTTAAGACATTTGCAAAACAGTTCCTTCCTTCACTAGTAGAATGTAACTTTAAACTAATTAAAGTGTACTAGGACTCAAATCAGCCCAGCACAGGGCAATGATGACACAAAATTTACATATGAATAATTATGCTCATCTTAAAATATAGAATTATGTTAGATATATGCTTTCACATGATTACATATATTTAAAATTAATATTTTATTTTTCTAAAAAAAAAGTTTTTATTTTTCTAAGTTGTCACTGATTTCATCTAAATATTTCAATGTAGGCTCTAAAATAAAATAAATTCAGACATCACATCTGACATTAGGATTATATTCCCCCATAGCATTATAGTACATTATATTCAAAATTATCAGAGATTAATATAGCACTATAATTAGCCCTCTATAAACTGTCATTTTCTTTCGCATTGAATAATCACTCTCATGCATAAGATGGACAATCGATCCCTTGCGCTCAACCGCATTATTATAGTGTGTTTTCATTGATGTTAGGCCTACATATTAAGTCATATAGATATTAATTGAAGAAGCACGAACATTAGGGATGGGATGATATGGTTCTCACAATTCAGTTCGATATACGATATGAGGTTCACTATTCGATATAATCTCAGTTTGATATAATAACACTTAAAATGACAAAATATTACAGAAAATTTTTATTTTCTGAAAAAATGTTTGAGAAAAATGCTCATTATAATAATATATAATTTCCCATCAAAATAAAGTTCTTAAATATGCAATATAAATGCTCAAAGTTTAAATAATAAGAGTTGCTCATATACCTTTCTCTATAGGAAAAGATCACAAACAAATTAGCTTTCAAAAATAGTGGGCTACATTCAGTCTGATCAGTTGCAGAACAAGCAATACAACTGAAGAAAACCTGTTCTGAAAGAAAGTTTGTGAAAGTGTATATTTATATTTTAATAATTTGTTTGTCATCATTATTATAATCAAACTTTAACTTTGTAAAAATACAAAAATTCTAAATCATATTTATTTATTTATATATCTTGAAATTGTGAAAATGATATGAGCTTTCACTGTTTGAAATAATGTGTACAATTTACAAGTAATAACACTGAGTTTACATTCATTTGTATAAGAAACGCTAAAAGTTTACTGTCACTTTAAGGGTTCAACGAGCGCCTCACAGTGTTCCGGTTCAGCAAACATCAACGAGAATCTCCCATTTTCTTTAGCACATCAATAACTAGGTTTCCATCCAAGGATTTTTTGTGAAAAAGTTTTAGCGCATCAAAATAAAGCTGATGGAAATGCAAATTATTGCTAAAATTTCACAAGTGTGAAAGCGCATAAACTCTATGTCGATACATCAAATGTCGTGAAAAACTGGTTTGGAAACACTTTTTGTTGAGAAAATTGGCATTAACACAAAAATATAGTGTCACATGACAGAATTTATCCCAATCGTTAGCCTGTTAATCAGTATTAACGTTAGCCTGATAATACTTCCTTGAAAGCCAATTCATTGTACGTGATTATGAATTGATCTGAACAGCATAAAGATCCAATC